>NW_024541124.1:0-8071 GCF_016647625.1 Suillus subalutaceus
TCCTGGGCCCACCCGTCTATCTTATATACCCCCACGTCGGCCTACCCATCTATGCAATATATGTCTCCCGTCGGCCCACCTGTATATAATACATCTTTTACCACTCCCTCGGCCCACCCATCTACAAAATAATATTAATTCGTCGGCCCACCCGTCTAATATGATATATATCTGGGCCCACCTGTCTATGTGATAACAAGCACCCTTGATATACCCCGGCTATTTGATACATATCTACCTTGGTACACCCATCTACATAATATCCAACTACCTCGGCCGATCCGTCTATTGAAAATTCATGTCCATCGGCCCACCCATCTACTTTACATATTCCCCCACCTGGGCCCACCCGTCTCCATCGGGAATAATAACACTCCCGGCCCATCCGTCACAGTCGAGGATATATCTACCCTCGGCCCATGGTCCGCTGGCCCGTATCATACGGGATATTATGCACGTCCGTCCACTCGTATAATACGGAGATATGTTACTGCAATATGTGGTAGTGACCCGTGCTCATACCCATTACTTACCCGTACTGCTCAGGACACCCACGGGTTTACCCATTGTCCTCTTACTTAACGGTCTTATATACAACACGTATATAGTGACAGCACAACTATATAGGATAAGACTTCTTGCCAGTCCTTAAGTACACGGTCTACGACTTTTCTAGTTTTCGTGGTAGATAACGTGTGAGTTCTTGGGAGGGTTCACTTAAAAATGTCCCCTTCTTGCTTTCTCTCTGTAGGTTTGTTTTGAGGTCTTTGTCAATTAAATAGGTTTATTTCACCCTATGAAAGTTTGCCTCAGTGTGAAATAGTTCTCTTAGCTTGATTCTCCCTTCCTGTGAAGAGAGAGGTTATTTGTATGTGTGAAGTTTAGTTTAAGTTTAGTAGGTTAGTTTGTTATATAGTCAACCCCCGTAAGGTAGTATATAACTCAGATAGATGTTTCTTAGTCTTACTTCAGGCACTAGTTTTTGCCTGCACTTTATTTCTTAGGTAATCTCACTTGATTTGAGAACAGGGTTTTAAAGTGGGAAGTCTGATGAATAAATATGCCTAGAAAAATGGAAAGAGATAGAATCTCATGGAACAAAATAGAAATACATGGAAAACAATGGAAGTGAAGTTTTGAAAGTGAAAATACTAGCTAATAACTAAGGAAAAATGATGGGGTAACTTGGTGATAAGATACAGTCTGGTGTATTATACCTTCCTTATTACTCCTACTATGTATATGTCATGGTATGAGTCACATACCATGCATGACACCGTGCTGATCCCTATGTAACAGTAACTCAGGAACACGGAGGGCAGAAGCACAGGGCAAAGGTGAGATCTCTTCCGATATGGAGCCTTAAAATAGCAGACAGAACATGGAGATCTCAGCCCTGATATAGGTATATGTAGTATCTAGGAAGCACAGGGAAGCACCAGGGACCACTCGAAGGGGCAGGCATTAGATCCCCAGCAAAGTATGCATACAAGAAGCATGGGGGATAGCTGCCCAGTATGCATAACTAGCCTTCTACAATAGTCAGGTACTATTAATACTCCTGCCAGGGTGTGGTGCCATGTAGCCATCCCTCTTTTTCTGATGATGGCAAGGCAGTTTGCGTAATTCCTCCTGGTCACATCCTTCACAATGGTGAGCATTCTGATATTCCATGTAGCCATCCCTCTTTTTCTGATGATGGCGAGGCAGTCTGTGTACCCATTTCTGACTAAAAATCCTTCACGAGTGCCTCAAGTACTTGACGCAGTGTAGAGACTCACATTTCTCCAGGTTCATATGGGCCAAATTCACGGCTTTTCACGATGCACTCGATATCCTTGCAACACGCTTCTCATACGACTTCCGCGCAACACGCGCTTTGGCATGTACTAGCGTGTTCGAGTGCGTTCGAGTGCGTTCGAGTGCGTTACGGTGCACTTCGTCGCATTTCTCTAGGATCCGTCGCCTGTCCTCCGCATGTCCTGTCCCAGTCCTCCAAGGTCCATTGGTGCATTTTCCCTTCTTCAGAACTCATACTCTGTCACGCAGGCACTAGTACTTATCATCATATCTCGTTATGGACCCTGACCTACCTCACCATTTACCTTAGTACTTCCTATCCGGCTCTGAGCCGTGGGAACTTGCTTAGCATACCTACACGTCACCATGTTTGTTTTCCTGTCACTTACTTCCGTTCCACTACCATTGAAGTGTATAGCTGGAGTTTCTATCTGAATACACCTATTTCCCTCCTATTGGCGCTTTGACACCTTTAAGTGTCTACTTCCACATCTATCAAAGTCCTGATTCCCCCATTTGATTGCCACCTCTACTTGAAGCACTCTGTTGTGATCACACAAAGTGCACTTTTCCGCACTTTCCACCTTATTAGCGCCTTTAGGCGCCTTTAGCTAGCACACTTCGCTTTGGGTGCATTATTTGCCTCAGAGTCCCATTCAGGCTTTGAGACTGAACCGCTGGTTATAGATCCCCCTCACCTTTTACTAGAGGAATCTTTCTCAGTAGCAATCCCCTTGGGACAACTTTCCACTCGTATCCAGAGGAGCACTTGAGAGCCCACTTCCCACTCTTCCCCCTAGCACGCAGCTATCATTTCTCGCCCTCAGCGGCGGCTTGCTCACCACACAACCTCTGTCATCTGATTGAGTCATACCCGCTATATTATGATCCTCTTTACTACCCTCAATATCATCCTTCTGTCTTTGCCACCTCTGACAATTTCTATATGTGGTTGCACAGTTCTCTCAGTTTGCATAGTGAAGGGTGTTTGAAGTGTCACTCAAAGGTTCCTACCCACCTTCGACTGTCCCTTTCAGTATCTGTTCTGTTCGATGGTGTTTCCTTGTCTGTCTGCATCGACAATATCACCATGGCGTTTGGATGCGCACATTTTGAAAGTTCAGGATATTCTCATTGTCTGCTGATTTCCCGCTTTGTTTCACTCACAGGCAATAGTCCAGCTACAGCAGCCACATGCCTCTCATCCTGTGTACACGACAACCCTCCTTGGTTCAATTATGCTGATGACTGCTATGAAACTAACCTGAATGCATTGTCTGTCCCTCTCCTATCTGCATCTGCTCAAACTGTCTAGGAAGTCAGATGCACACAGGAAACAGGATTGTGTCCATGTGATCATGTCTCATTTCTCCATGTGGCGCACTAAGATTTCCCTCATGTCAGACATGGCTCTCTTTGAACACCTTCTGGCACGAACACTGCTGCTTCATTGTCCCTGCAATTGATACACATTAGTTGCAGCTGAGTCTCGTCACGTGTATGGCACAGAGGTAGCTGATGCCTTGTGTATTCCTCCTCCGCTTACAGTTGCGCTTGGCCATGCTTGTCCCTCTGAGCGCTTCCATTTACCATGGATGTCCCTCACTATCAAAGATCTCACTCCAAGGCTCAAAAGACTGTCCCAAGCTGAGATTCAAACAGGCACCACACTTTGGCAACTTGTATGACAGACACTGTGACAACCATATTGGCGCTAGGCATGTATACCTGCATAAGCCTTCAATAGGTGGACCAAAGTTATCCCTCATATTATTCACTACTTCCCTATCAGCAGTCTTCACTTGTCTCAGCCAATACCCTTGCCCAACCCTATTCCGCACTTTCCTGCACTATGCACACACATTCCTGCAGCGCTATCCATGCTCCCACAACTTATCCGACACTATTCCCACGCTTATAGCACTATCAGAACTACCAGCAATGTGTCTATAGGAGCATTAGTGCATGTCCGCTCTATCTAGCACTTGTTCCTGCGCTGAGCGCTTATCCAGCGCACTGTTCTGGTGCTCTAGGATCCACCCAAAATGTCGGAATCCATCCATAGTCCATCCTACCTCATTGGTATGTAATTTGCCTTGCCTCGAGTTGTAACAAGTGCTACAGTCTTATTACATGTATATCCTATCCCTTCCGAGTCCGAGATGGTATACATAGTTTACTAGTATAAGAAGCCTATGGTGACTACTTCGACATTACTTTCCTTCGACTGTATTTCCTTCTCCTTAGGTTTTACTTAGAAGTAGTCACCCTTTAGTTGTGCTCTATGGCCCCTATTTGACTTTCCTTACCCTTGCAATCAATACCTCTGATCTCACTCACTATCCATTACCCTCCCTTGACTCAGTGTCCGCTTTCCTGACTTCCGCTCTTTCCCGTGCTGTAGAGACTCATGTTTCTCCAGGCTCATATGGGCCAAATTCATGGCTTTTCACGATGCACTCACTATCCTTGCAACGCGCTTCTCATATGACTTCCGCGCAACACGCGCTTTGGCACGAACCAGCGCGTTCCAGTGCGTTCGAGTGCGTTACGGTGCACTTCGTCACATTTTTCTTTGGATCCGTTGCCTGTCCTCCACATGTCCTGTCCTAGTCCTCCAAGGTCCATTGGTGCATTTTCCCTTCTTCAGAACTCATACTCTGTCACGCAGGCACTAGTACTTATCATCATATCTCGTTATGGACCCTGACTTACCTCACCATTTACCTTAGTACTTCCTATTCAGCTGCGAGCCGTGGGAAATCACTTAGCATACCTACACGTCACCATGTTTGTTTTTCTGTCACTTACTTCCGCTCCACTACCATTGAAGTGTATAGTTCAAGTTTCTATCAGAATACACCGGTTTCCTTCCTATTGGCGCTTTGACACCTCAAGTGCCTGCTTCCACGTCTATCAAAGTCTTGATTCCCCCATTTATTGCCACCTCTACTCGAAGCACTCCGTTGTGATTGCACGAAGTGCACTTTGACATTGAAGTGCGCTTTTCCGCACTTTCCGCCTTATTAGCGCCTTTAGGCGCCTTTAGCTAGCACACTTCGCTTTTGGGTGCATTATTTGCCTCAGAGTCCCATTCAGGCTTCGAGACAGAACCGCTGGTTATAGATCCCCCCTCACCTTTCATTAGAGGAATCTTTCTCAGTAGCAATCCCCTTGGGACAACTTTCCACTCGTATCCAGAGGAGCACTTGAGAGCCCACTTCCCACTCTTCCCCCTAGCATGCAGCTATCATTCCTCGCCCTCAGTGCATTAGCACTCTTTCGGGTCTTTCGATCTTGAGTTGTCCTTAGTAGCTTTTCCCTTGGGTCGAACATTCTTGCTTTATTGTTTGCAAGTATAGCAGCATAGGCAGAGCTTAGACATATACTGGCTAAGTACCTTTACAAGTGCCTAGTCAGGTTGTGTTTTTCACAACGCTCTCATAGAAAATTGTGCAATGCTCTTGCAAACCTCGTTCGTCAACAAGCTCTCCACCTCAGTTATGCTGGTGGGATCACACCAAGTAACATTCTCCTTGCTCATATCCCCTTCTTGGAATCATACACACTTTCAGAACGCTGATGCATTTCAATGCATTCTTGTCAAAGAGTTTGGTCATCTGTGCTCGAGAAGTTGGCGATGGAGATCATCTCTCCTTCCCAAACAGCAATGATGGCCTGTCTGGAATGCAAATGAGATGGTGTACTTCAGCTGAACATAGCACGAAGTGAACGTGAGCATGATTGGCCGTCAATCGTCCCGAAGGATGTTGTGCTTTGATGTCTCAGGGATTATATGTCTGGGTGGAACCTCCCGTTTGCGCAGTTTGTTCTCAGTGTGTTTCAGAGGCTGTACCCATTGCACTCTCTGATGATCTAACCTCTTATAATCTAGAACTTCTTCGTGTTGCTGATCACTTTATCATTCAGGACTGTATTATTCAGAGCATGTCACCATGCTTTGTGTTTGGCAATGACACCATTGATGGACTCATGTTGGAGAAGTCAGGTGTCAATTTTCAAGATTTGAAGGCCGTTGCATTTAATCTATGTCCTGATTGTCAGTCTTCTTTGACCAAAAAACAAGGTGCCCCAGTTGGCATTAGCAAATCAGTTGTATCATGGCAGCCTTCCTGATCACTTTAGTGACTTAATGTGGGTTGAAGAAAAAGTGTGTGCTCTGTATTTGATCACTGCACATGTCACTTGTCTCTTTCAGTCGACTGATCCGACCCAACCCAGAGTTTTCCATGGGAACACCTGCACCCACGAGATGAACACTGTCTCCATGGCATCGGTTCTTCCTCGTACGCCTTCTGACATGAACGGCTTTCTAAGTGTGATTTTTATTGGACCAGAACAGTTTGATCCCATGTGTCTTCGTGTTTTCTTTCGTGTGCGCAAGGATAAGATTTGGAGTTTTCTTGTCTGGCTCAGGCACAACAATGCTCTCTATGCCAGTATTCTGTTGGATGCATCCATCATGAACTTATATCCCGTTGATGGGCCCCTCCCTGGACTGAGCGATCACATCATCCAAGATCATGAACTTGATGCACACCACATATTCACGTTGGAGACAGCAGGGTTCAGTGAGCATCCTGCTGAACTGCTTCTTAGCTCCAATGCTGGCACTCCAGACCATAACGTGGATGTCACCATGATGGTCAAAAAAATGGGAGTGTCTGACCCAGAATGTGACAAAGTTAGTGGCAGAAGTTTCACCACCTCTGTCCTTCACAACTTGGTCTCAAATGGGGACTCTGCATCTCTGCCTGACCTTGTTATCCACCACAGTGGCAATGCAGTCCCTGAGTACAATAACCCTATGTTCTTTCCCGGTATGTACCCAACACTCTTTCCTTATGGTATTGGTGGCTTCGAGATCAAATCACGACCCACAGCACTCGTGTTCCAACAGCAGGCACAGTACTTACTCTCCATATCAGATTGCAGTTTTCGCCATCATAATTCATTCCTCTTTGTGGTGTTGAACATCTTGCAATGATGCCAAGCTCATCTCCAGACACATTTCTCCGTCAGTAAATTGAATTTCAACAGCGTGGCATGTAGTCTAACCAGTGTCCTCCGCTTCTACCCTACAGCACCTTGCATCTCAACTTGAACGCGAGTGTAAGCTCTCCAACCTTACATCTGAAGAGCAAAGTGCCATCACCCTCCTGCAGCAGGTCAATACATTATTAGCACATATTCCTGGCTTACAGGCCTCCAAGATCTTCGTCAGGAATGAGATACGCAACTATTTTGGTTATTTCGGCCTGCCACACATTTTTTCACTTTCAATCCCAGTGCAGCACACAGCCCGATCTTTCAGGTCATATATGGCGACAGTTCTGTTGACCTGTCCTTGTGCTTCCAAATCATGCCATTAGGACCAGAATGTGCAGCTCGTCTGGCTCGTGATCCTGTCGCTGTGGCAGATTTCTTCAAGTTCTCATTCAAATGCCTGTTTTGAGAACTTTTTGGTTGGGATTTTGATCACGGTCACTCCTGTGAGGCAGGTGGCATTCTTGGCCATGTACGTGCATTCTATGGGACAATGGAGTTTACTGAACATGATGCTCTTCATGGGCATTTTTTGATCTGGCTTGAAGGGGGCATCAATCCATCAGAACTTCATGAACACCTTTGCAACGATGTGGCTTATCAGACTAAGTTTTTTGCTTTTTTTGAGATTGTCATTCACCATCATTTGCCTGACATTGAAGACCAAATCGACCCTAAGTTTGAACCTCGGGTACAGCGCCCTCCCAAACCACCCCTCCCGGACGCACCATTGGAACAGTTGACCGCATGGGAAGGCCCTCTTTCAAGTGAGATTAAACATTGTGGGGAGGCACTCCAGTGACATACATGTAGGGCTGTGTGCCACAAATACGGAAATGATGAATGCTGTCAGTTTCTCTTTCCTCATAAAATTGTAGAGGCTTCCTCATTTGATTCAGATTCCAATGCAGTGGTGCTCATGTGCCGGGATCCGACTGTGAATTATTTTAACCCATATCTGTTGGTTTTTTTGCAGGCACAACAATGACATGAAATGTATCTTATTGGGCAAGGGTGCAAAGGCAGCCATGTTCTATATTTCAGACTACATCACTAAGATGGATCTCAAGACTTATGAAATGCTATCTCTACTGTCCTGTGCAGTTGCTCGAATGCTTAATTCAAACACTGGGGCTCCTGTGGCTGAAAGTGCAAAGATGCTTCTGCACAAATGTCTAAGTCAGTTCAACAACCGACAACAACA
>NW_024541125.1:0-8060 GCF_016647625.1 Suillus subalutaceus
AGCCGCCTCTGTAATCCGGATTCCATTCCGGATCCCCTCAAGAAGGATGGTCTGGAACTCCCTCTGCTGCTCCAAAAACGCCTCCAAGTTAGTATTCATCCGCTCTATAGCAGTCCTACTCCCTTCCGCCGCTCCGATGCTCTGCTGGAGCAATCCGTTGGTCCGAGCCAGTTCCGCTACAATGCTATTAGCGGCCGCGACCCAGGCCTGATCATCATACTCCACTTCCACCTCATCCGCTACTACCGTCTTCATATCCGGATCCGGAGTCGGACTCTGCTGGCGCTTCTTACCCTTGCCTCTCGGAGATGGGTTCTCAGCAGCGCGCTGCCTCTTCTTAGACTTGGAATCCGTAACGGTTCCAGGTCGTCCGGGACAAGGAGCCTTGTCCTTCCGGCACGCGTTACAAGCCTTGATCTATCCGAATGTTAAGAGTCACGGATCCGAAGATTCAAGGATGACTTACCAAGGAATTGCTATCCGCATCGGACCACAGACAGGCCCGACCCTTCTTAGCGCAGCGGGTACAAGCCCCATCCTTATCCGCTGAGATGGCGCGAGACTACGGATCCGATAAGGGACGGATCCGATAGAACAAGTCATAACTCACCATTTCCGCTACTATAGCCCTGCGCCTAGCCTCCTCCGCTTCCCTTCGGGCCTCAGCCCGTTCAATCTTCTTAATCCCTGCCAAGCGCTTCCGTTCCGCCTCTTCCGCTTGTTGCTTCAGCTTTTCAGCCTCTTCCTCCTTCTGAACCTCGGCCTCAGCAGCAGCCAGCGCGGCCTGGATATCCGCCAGAGTCTGCTTAGCGGTCTTCTTAGAGCCGGATCCGTTATCAGTCATGGTTGAGATAAGCTAGTGGTAGTGAAAAAGTAGGGAAAGGAAGGAACACCCTGCGACGCTTTGGCATCCGTATATCTGTCAGAATCCGAACTCAGCAACTTCTCCTTCTCCCATCAGCTTCTCCATTGTCTCGCACTCATACCATCCGTTCCGGATCGCTGATTCTTGTGCCTCTAGGGATCGGCCCTAAGGGGGGGATACTGTCATATACCATATATCCGGTTACAGATCCGATGATCTGGATCTCAGATCCGATCCAGATCCGATGAACATATCCGTCGTCCGGTCCACAGATCCGCTTTGATTCTTATTTCATTTCCTGTTCATATAACTCTAACTATCGTTCATCTCCTTTCGGTATTCCTGTACACCGGTATACCGGTTATCCTTTACTTCCGCTTTGCTTACTGATCCGCTACACTTACGAATCCGCTTTTACTTCTTCATTCCCGGTTCATGATTCGTGATCCATCCAACTTACCAATACGCTCCACTTAGACTTTGCTTATTGATCATTCCGTTAGCTATCCGTAGTATATAAACCTTTGTATATGCGCTGTAGTAGATCAGTTCGAATATCATCTTAGATTGCACTCATTCCGTCTGGACTCTGAGTCCCTCCGTTATCCATCCGGACTTGAGTACGCTACTCTTGTCTACTCCGAGACTTAGGATAGATTCCTATAGTCTACATATCCGCCTCTGTCTTCGGACAGTCCTCACCCGTTAGTTTCTAGTCCGGATCCGATCCGGATTGGCCGTTACTCTATACACGCGATACTTTAGCTCTCTGAAATAAGGGGCAAGACTCGGAAGGGGCACACGCAGCTGAGGCCGACCCCTCGGATCCGATACTACTTGAGTACGGTCTTAACACCTGGCACCAGAGTAACTTCTTCTCTAGTTCACACCAGCTTTCTCTAATGTCACGGTGGAGGTGTGCTTTCCTGGCTGTCGAGCTCTGTGCACAGGGAGAACATCGAGTGGTTCAGACACTCAAACATTTGACTGTAGAAGCGAGGATTCAAGGGAATGAGAGGAAACCATGGATGAGCTCCATATGCCCAATGAGTGGTGAGGGGTAAAGTGGTGTCATCTGGAGATGAGTTGTGATCATCCTGGGGGTCCCAGGCTGGCCCGTAAGGAATATCATCGGGAAGAGAAGTTGCAGTGAGGGAGGTGAATATCTTCTGCTCGCGCACAAAGATGTTGAGGTCGCTGGTCATGTTGTCAGATGCAGACTATGACAGGGTATCTCTCAAGGGTACAAACTGATGAGTTAGGGTGAGGAGGAGTAAGGACTATCTCAAGGGTACAAACCAATGAGTTAGTTTGATGATGATGGAGAGGAAAGGAGACCGACTTAAGTATCAGACACGACAATTGAATTATGTAATCATTCTACAATCTCTTTGAGTTCGATAGTACAAACTATCGAACTCATTATTCTTGTCTACATTTATTAAACGCCCCCCCCTTTCCAACATCTCATAGGTGGGCGACTTAGTCTCAAAATGACTGGATGCTGACATAAGATTATTTGGGACTATTTGTCGTGTCATCTCAAGTTTTGCCAAAGTCCTAACTACTCCCTTTACTAACTACCACTACACAACTGTTTGTACAGTTGTGTTATCTCACTTTTTTCGAGCTCAATGGTTGTACCGTCAAGCTCATTGTTCTATAATCCTTTGAGTTCGATAGTACAAACTATCAAGCTGTCTACACTCTACATATAACGCCCCTTTTCCGACAGTCTTATAGGTGGGCGACTTTGTCTCAAATAACTGGAATGCTGACATAAGATTATTTGTAGCTGTCTGTCATGCCATCTCAAATTTCATCAAATTTCTAACTACTCTTCTTTACTAGTGACTATACACAATCATTTCTACGGTTGTGTTAGTATTATCTTACCCCTGATTTTTTCAAGCTCGATGGTTTGTACCATTGAGATCATCGTTCTTTAATATCTTTGAGTTTGATAGTTGTACTATTGAGCACATCATTCCTGTCTAGACTACACTGTCTACAATGTCTATGCTGTTGACATTCCATACCTCACAAAGTTCCAAAGTTATTCCTTTGATGATTCATTGTCATTTGGATGGGCAAGCTCTGCTTGCCTGTTCACCTAGTAAACTTGACGCCCGACAATGCGGACATGTTCAGATTTGGATAATCCTTATACCCTCCACTAGACCATATGTAGGTGCACACTGAAGGACCAATGGTCACCCACATAAGTGCAAGCCTAGGTAAAGAACAATATGGCCGATTGCTGGAAGTACTCTTGACTTTAATTGCTTCCAGCTCAATAGTTTGTACTATCAAGCTCATCGTTTCCATCATCCCCCCCCCCTCGGTAGTACCACAGTCCAAGTCTACACTCTTGACTTTCACACACTCTGAGCTCAATAGTTTGTGCTGTCGAGCTCATCGTTCCTTGTCGACATTTATTACGTTGTGAATATTGAATCCTTCCAATGAGTGCTCTGATCACCTTGTCCATATAGGCCCCCGTCCATACCTTGTGTGTGACTACTTACTTATGGTACGGAATTCTGTTGCTTCTGTTGGATTGTGGTATGTAATGTCCTATCACCCCTTGTCCTGCATCTGAATAGTATCCATATAGGCAATCACCTTGTACTTTGTCATTAGCAGTTGTCTCTGATGCCTGTTCATGAGTTGCTTCATTTTTCCCTTGTTTTTTTCTCTCTCATTTAAGTCCTGCTATACCAGGATCTACTTACTTACAATCACCCGGTCACCCACATCCCCCATTCTTAATGCCCACGGCCTGTGCAACTCTCAAACGATGCTTGCAAGGAGTGCATTGGCAAGGCGATCTGACGAGAAGGCACACCAAAAGGAGTGCTCATGGCCGAATGTTCACTCGCGTCTCATATCCTGCATGTAAAAGTGGAATGTGCCACAGATAGCAGTGAGAGTGTGATAGATTCTGTTGCCACCAATCTTTCTACATGCACCATCACAGACAACACATCATCAGTTGTCACCATCACCCACAATCTTGGTTGCTTGACCCTTGCCACAGATATACTGGTCAATATTCCTTTGAGCTCAACAGTTTGTACTGGCAAGCTCATTGCCAGCTGAGTACCCATTGTTGACAATCTAAATTGTTTGTACCTTTCACACATACTTCCAAACATGACATAGTACCTGTCCCGAAAAAGGATGCAATCAGCGCACCGTGAAGCATTGGTTATCCTTGATAACATGAATCCCAGATCCAACAGTGCTTTTGCTTGTTACTGCACTCTGGTAGCATTGATCATGTTGATCGTGAGCTACATTTACTTCATAAAGTTGCAAAATGCCAGTCGACAGACCAATATTGTCATTGCATGAAAGAAGCAATCAAAATCGCAGATAGATGTATTTGGTAGCCCAGTTGAACAGTCACAAGCTGCCCAATGATGGACCTGTCGAGATCAATACCTGTAAGTGAGTGTGTGGATCATCATGTCATCCTTTACTTATTGTTCAATAAATACCCTTCCACAAGCTCCAATTGATAATTCAGACGAAATAACCCAAATCATCCTCTTTCTTGGTGTCGCATACAGAGTCATTATGGGGGTCAGTAGAGGAGTTGTTCAATCTAATCATGAAGATCATTTCCATTGTTCTGTTTCTTGCATTCCAGAGGTCAGATAATGGCCTTAACTCCTCCACACAAATATCCTGAAGCAGATCCCAATGACCTCAGAAAGTGCTGAGGCCAGATTCCATCTCAATGGAAAAACTGTCCCTATGCTGTCTGCAGCTGCCATTGCACCTATGCACCGACTATGCACCAGGCTTGATGACCAGTATATCCTGAACGGTGCACACATCATCCTACACCCGCAACCAAATGTGGCAATGCTTTGCTTGTTGGTGTGATGGAGAATTGCGTCCCAGGAAGATTTTCCTGTACCATGATTTCAAAGATTATCTGTTCAGTCTCCTCTCTCTGTTAAGACTGTACTCAGAGTCATCGGATCCGAGGGCTTTGGCCTCAGCTCGTGCACTGTGCCCCTTTCCCGAGTCTTGCCCCTTATTTCAGAGTACTGAAGTATTGTGTCTAGTGAGACGGATAAGTTCATAATGGATCTGTTAAGGCTTCCGGAATCGGACGTAGAGTAACGGCTAATCCAGATCGGATCCGAACTAGAAACTAACGGATGAGGACTGTCTGAAGACAGAGGCGAAGATACAGACTATAGGAATCAATCCTAAGTCTCAGAGTAGACAAGATCGTACTCAAGTCCAGATGGATAACAGAGGGACTTAGAGTCCAGACGGAATGAGTGCAATCTAATGATATTTGAACTGATCTACTACAGCACATGTACAAGGGTTTATATACTACAGATAACTAACGGAATGATCAATAAGCAAAGGCACGAGGCTATGTACAAAGTATAAGCAAGTATGTGCACAGTGTATTGGTAAGTCGGATGGATCACGAATCATGAACTGGGAATGAAGTATAGTTAAAGCGGTGTGATGACAAGATATGGCTGGGCTGTAGGTAAAATCAAACCAAATATATGAGTCTCCTGCTCTCCTAGCTGCTACTCTTGCAAGAACGTTCAACCCTAAGGATCTCTGACTAGGCTCAGGCTCAAAGAAAGAGAGTGGAGAAGGTACTCCAAGTCAAGGTAAGAAAACTAGTTCCAGGAGCTATCTGGTGAGCTGAGGGAGCTACAACTAGGAAAGCTACAACTAGGGGATGCTACTAATAACCCAAGTGAATGGGGAGCAACCAAAGAACTGGAAACAGGGAAAACTAGGTAATGACTGTAGATCCTAGTAAAGGGAAGATGATTATGTAAGCAGCAAAAGTGCGAACCTAATCTAAGGAAAGTGTCAATAAGAGATGCATAGTGAAAAGTGCCTCTGCAATGCCACAGAAAGTTTGAACACCACAGCGGATCAGTAAGCATAGCGGAGTAAAGGATAGCCGGAATACCGGTGTACAGGATACTGAAAGGAGATGAATGATAGTTAGAGTTATATGAACAGGACTAAATAAGAATCAGATCGGATCTGTACCCAGATATATGGTATATGACACTCTCGCAGAGATACTGAGGCCATGATGGATCAGGCATGCAACGATCTCATGGACTCCATTGATTCCCTCATTCGTCCTTCGTCAAAACCCCCTTTGAAGCTCAATTCTCCATCAGTTCAGTGGTCCTCAGCCAGGCTCACTTTTGTTGATAGAGGAGGAAGGACGCTTGCCTTCACTCTTCATGTGGATTTTTTCACTCTGGAAGGTCTGAATATCCGCAGAGCTAGTACATCATGCAGATCATCTCTATGATGTGCTTAAATTTACCATTGGATATCAGATACAAATTGGAGAACAGTATCTGCGGGTATCATCCCAGGTCCGACGCAGCCGTCACTAGAGAATCTCAACCACTACATCCAACCGCTTATCAATGATTTGGTAGATGCATGGCAGCATGGTATTAGGTTCTCCAAAACTGCTTGTTATCCCCACACCGGCTTAATTGTAGCACTGTTGCTCTTGTCGTTTGCGACCTCCTGTTGCTCGTCATATTGCCTCTATGGCTGGAGTCGGCAGTCACTTCTACTGCAGTGCGTGCAATTGTTATCACAAGTCTACCTGTGGAAGAGTAGACTTCAAGAAGTGGGAACCTGTCATATACCATATATCCGGTTACAGATCCGATCCAGATCCGATAACATATCCGTCGTCTGGTCCACAGATCCGCTTTGATTCTTATTTCATTTCCTGTCATATAACTCTAACTATCGTTCATCTCCTTTCGGTATTCCTGTACACCGGTATACCGGTTATCCTTTACTTCCGCTATGCTTACTGATCCGCTATGCTTACTGATCCGCTACACTTACGAATCCGCTTTTACTTGTACTTCATTCCCGGTTCATGATTCGTGATCCATCCAACTTACCAATACGCTCCACTTAGACTTTGCTTATACTTTCGTACATAGCCTCGCACCTTTGCTTATGATCATTCCGTTAGCTATCCGTAGTATATAAACCTTTGTATATGCGCTGTAGTAGATCAGTTCGAATATCATCTTAGATTGCACTCATCCGTCTGGACTCTGAGTCCCTCCGTTATCCATCCGGACTTGAGTACGCTATCTTGTCTACTCCGAGACTTAGGATAGATTCCTAGTCTACATATCCGCCTCTGTCTTCGGACAGTCCTCACCCGTTAGTTTAGTCCGGATCCGATCCGGATTGGCCGTTACTCTATATACGCGATACTTTAGCTCTCTGAAATAAGGGGCAAGACTCGGGAAAGGGGCACAGCGCACGAGCTGAGGCCGAAGCCCTTCGGATCCGATACTACTTGAGTACGGTCTTAACAGAACCTCATGATAGAGCAACACTGCGAAAATATGCTGAGTAGTGGAGAGATGCCGCTACATCCTCTGAATGTGCAAGACTGTTCAAGGCTCATGGTGTGCGCACTTCCAAACTCTGGCGTTTACCATACTGGGATCCCTCCCGACAACTTGTCATTAATCCAATGCACTGCATATGGGAAGGTTGGTCCAACACCACACCTGAAATCTGCTTGGTTTGACTTCAGAGTCAACCACATTGAGTCGTCCTCCCCGGCATTTGCATGTGACTTTGGTGAAGTACCTTCTGAGACAATGACCCAAGGAGGTAACACAGATATCTGCAATTCGCACCCTCTCTTATCTCATATAGGCTCTGGCGGTGATAAGCAAGTGGAGGAATGCTTTGACAAGCTGAAAACTCTCTGTCTCACAAAAATTCAGGACTGTTGTGGTTTGCCTGCAATTCTTTGTATTGTATACCCCAGAAAGTTGGCAGAACGCTGAAGATGACTATGTCAAGGCTCTTCTTAATATTGGGTAAGCTCTCAACCTTGTGAGGCTTCTTGCCTTCAGTTTTCAATATGTACTTCACAGCGTGTGGACAACCTTTAGCTGCCCCTCAAAAAGTTCGTTCATTCGAGACAGCAAAGGTACTTAATGAATCTGTGACGTCATCCATGATATGACACCCCTACTTGGCTTGGGTCAGTCCCCAAGAATTCAGAGAGGCATCTGCTGGAACAATTAAGGCTGATGAGTGGCAATCCCTTATCACGGTCTACCTTCCATCGCCCTCGTGAGCTTGTGGGAGCTTGGGTACCTCACATTCTTCTGACAAACGGCTG
>NW_024541126.1:0-8024 GCF_016647625.1 Suillus subalutaceus
CTTTTTGTGGAGGTGTTTTGCGTATGCCTGGGGAGGCTTGTGCGACTTAGAAACAGCTGTAATAGAGTGCCATCTTGACGCAAAATTACAAACATTAATGTCAGTTCTTCTATCAACCTCATGTCTTGAACTATCGTGCATGCATAGGTCTTACGTCGTCTCTACAAGTTTGTGGTGGGTTCCAGTTTGTAGACAAATGTAACCTCGCCCATAAACTTTGGAACGGTTGAGCAAAATCTGACGAGCCTTTCTATCATTGAGACGTTTAGGCACCGCAGTGGACTATCGACCGAACTGCAGCTAAATCCAACACCTACTTCGACATCCCCTGCAACTCCAAAGCCTTTTCCATACTGTTCTTCAACGTCTCGACATCTACCCATCACCCTCAAGCGACCCCGCCACTTTCCCAGACACCATCGCGAATTCCCGAGGGGGACGTTTATCACTTCTCGTCGAGGGCACGTTGGTGGGCTAAGGAGCAGCAGCAGTTGAGGTTGGTGCAGACCGTGCAGCCTGCGTGGACGAGGCATCTATTGCGGTGCCCATTGCTCCTGCTGTGAGACGATGGTGATGGTTGATATTGGTATCGAGGTTGTGCGTGAGGGTGGGGTTGGGGTCGTTTTGGGGAGGAGGGCTGGTGAGGTTATTCATATTTGATTCGCATGTCATTAATATTCATCCTTCCATGGTTTACACTGCGGAGGTACGTACTGTCATTGGTTATTTTTGTTTCTGGTGGTGTTCCACCTCCTCCCGCCCACTCCCCGCACCAAAGGCACGCTTTCACTCCCCCCAAAAGTAGTCTCTTTTGCGTCGTGTAGTGCTCAGCATCAAAGGGAATGTCTGTTTTATGTTTGCACCTTTGTCTTTGCCTTTTCGAACATGTCTGAGTTATAAAACATATCTACAGGTTCTACCTCCCGCCACTGAGATTCTGCAAGAATGCATTCTCGCTCCGTGATGCTTCATAACTCCTTGAGATGCGCCAACCTCAATTTCATCATCTTTGGGCGACAGACAGCTTGTCTGTGATCACGCTTGAGCGAGGTGCAGTCATAATATAGAGGTGGTGAGATATGCGTTTTCTACTGAAAATGTTGGTTCACTGGTCTATGAAAGAGTTGATATGAGACTTACCTCCCAGTCGCCCCACATCTCTCACATCCAACATAACAACTCTAACATCATGCCCCCAGCACCTGCACTATCCGAAGGCCTTCTATAACTGATGTCCCAGTGATACCTAGGCCAACAATGACAAAGTCATCATATGTCACAGCTGGGAAACATGAGCGGTGATGGGGGAGGGTCAATAGGGTCAGAATGAGCACCTGGTGTTTGGGAGTGGAAGCCCTGGACAACACTGGATGCGTGCTTGGGGAGTTTGCAAGGTGTGAAGGTTGTCGAGGAATTCTGTTAATGCTAGGCAGGTGAGGGAGAGTGTGCTGCCTATCATGGGAAGGAAGGAACCGACATGGTTGTGGCGTGTTTGCAGTTTGTCACGTTCAATGAATTCCTCGCAACTTCAGTGCCATTCGCCGTCCATAGTTCGATAAGTTTGTGGACTTTACTGGTCCCATATGTTATGGACTCGTCGTATACACCAAGTCCGTGGCCTGCATGTGTTCATCATTGTCAATATCATCACCAACTAAGCAAACTGACTCACCTACCTGCGCATCGGCAGCGTCTGCCATTGTAGGACTTGTTATAGTAGGTTAACAATATCACACTCATGATAGAATGTGCCTGCCTTGAGCGAGTATCGGTGCCTGGTAAGCATTACTTTTGACAGGCATTGGGAGAAAAAAGACAAGTATCACAGACTTCATAGCAGATGTCGTAGATTTTGTGAGAAGGTGGAGGAGGTGCTGGATAAACGTATACCTAAGGAATCCATTCAAATGAAGAATGATGTTGAATGTGTATTGATCCCGTCCTCGAAATGCGTTAATAGCAGTGCAATGGAATCTGATCTAGAGCGCCTGGGGAACGATGTTACTAGACTTTTGCACCCTGTCATTGACAATGTGGATGGCAGAGTCGTCTGTCTTGGAGGTGGCGGGTGAAAATCAATTTGAAGGGAGCTTGCGCCAGCCTTCTTGGTGGAAAAGTGGAGATGATGGAGGCTTGGATATTGGGGTGTGGTGGCTGCATAGAAAGTATTCACGACGTTGATGATGCGTATATCGTTTGAGGAGAAGAGTGTGAAGGATACTACTAATGAGGTTCTATAGTACAGCCGACCAATGGTGGAACCTAGCTGTTGGTATAGGTGCATCCAGTGCGAGGACTCCGAGGAGGAGAAGAGTGTGCACTATGTGACATATAAACGTTCACTTGCATGATGGGCATGGCCTGCTGTGCATATGGTACCAATCAGAACCTTATGGCACTGGATGATATTGGATGATTAGATTTTTTCTTCATTCCACTCTGCCGAATATGATCCAGCAGTGCAACAAATTTTTGCCTCATGGCTTGAACACTTATGGCCTATATAAATGATACAGGGCTCTTCTCATCATATTACTTCACTTCACAATTGCCCCAAGGCAAAGGCAAGGCAATTCACCAAGGAATTCGATTCAAGTCACCAAAGCAACAGCCGGGTTTGATGATGAAAGCTCAGTACATGCCTTATGAGGATCACTTCATTCAATCCATCCACTCCAAACACTGACATTAATGAGTCATCCTTCGTCTAGCACCAACCCCGTGGCAGAGTCAAACGGTTTGCTGGAGAAGGTCAAGGGTGGTGTTAAGTACGGTGTGGACAAGTTAAGGATCCCAGTAAGTCCACGAGCATGCATAATGAGTGTCCTGGAGTTCCAACTAAGATTGGCATAAGCGCTTGGAGGATTCCCGCAGCCGCAGCCCTGTTCCCCAAAATGATGAAGGTGCTTCATCGACTTCGGTAGGTTCTCATACTTGCCCTCCAGTTTCTGCGCTCTCTCTAAATTCTACTTGTGACACAGGTTCAGGCTGCTCCGTCTGGTATGGAAGTGGAGGCTGATACCCAATCGGCACTTCAGGATATTCAAGAGGCTGTAAAGCTCATGCATTCACTTCCAGGACCTGCGACAACCGTGGCTTCTCATCTTTCAAGACGCACAAGAGGATCTCGATGCTGTTGACAAATTTCAGGATACATATCTCAAACCCCTCAAGATATTCGACACTGTTATCGACAGGTCGCAGATGTATGGGCCATCTTCTCGATCAGAACCGAATTAATCCAGTCCACAGGTTCATCCATATGCAAAGATGGCACTGGGCGTGTTATCTTGTGCAGCCAAAGTATGTCTTCATTTTCTCTCTCCCTATCTCCCACTGTTACTCAACAATTATTTGTACAGATTATTCTAGTGCAAGTGGATCGCGACAAAGCAGTACTCAAACTTCTCGAAAAGTTAGATGAAGTTTACAGCTTCATAACACAAGACGAGATGCTTGGCAAAATCTCGTCGATGCGCGCTATCCTTGGAAAGATCTCTCAGCAGACCCGTGAATGCGCCCATTTTATCAAAAACTATTCAGAGACCAAGAACTTTTGTGAGTATTACCAGATGTTGTGCTCTGTGCTGTCTCAAGCTTCTACCATCATCACAGGGAACAGACTCGGAAAGAACATCATCTCGGAAATGACAGATACGATCCAAAAGTGTAGCGACGTGTTCGATAAGCTCATGCAAAACTTCCGGGACCAGCTTACTCTCGATGTAGCCATACATGTCCACGACATAGCCATACACGTCCACCATACAGGTAAGAGTTCGGACGTCCTTCGCACGGAAATCCTTTCCCAGATCACAGAATGGGTCAACAGCACTGGGGACAACGTCCCACGCATGCTGTGGCTATCTGGCCCTGCAGGCAAGGGCAAATCGGCCATCGCCCACACGATTGCGAATTGGTTCAACGAAACAGGAGGCCTCGGTTCATGTTTTTGTTTCGATCGGCACAGAGAAGCAGACCGTCGCCATGAAAAGATTTTCTCCACCATCGCTCGCGATCTTGCTGATTGTGATCCGGGGATGAAACGAGCATTAGCGGATGCAGTCAAGGATGCAAACTCGCTCAAGAATACAACAGATATTATCCAGCAGTGGCGCAAGCTTCTCATGCAACCACTCAAGAAGTTCTCCCCGTCGAGTGTAGAGCCTGTCTTGATCATGATCAGAGCACTAGATGAGAGTGGTGGAGTGGAGACACGGCGTAACATTCTCCACATACTTGCCAGTAGACTTCAGGACGAAGGACTTCCCCAAATCACCGAACTCCCTTCCAACTTTCGGATTCTCGTCACCTCTCGCCCACTTCCCGATATCGAAAGGGGTTTTGAAGGCTCTGATCATATTCTACGGTTGTCCATGGACAGTATTCCACCAAATGTCGCAGAGCGCGACATTCACACCTTCATATCTGAGGAGTTGAAAGAGCTATCAGAATTTCAGGACAACCATCTTGTGACACTCACTGCAAAAGCCGATGGACTCTTTGAGTGGGCGCGTCTTGTGTGCGGTGAGGCGATCTCAACCTGGCTGGGCTGATATGAAATATCTAAAAATGCTCAACCAGTATAAGTGAGTCTTGGCTCTGCCTAGCTGCTATACTCGCAGAATGCAAGAAAATTCGACCCTAAAGGGGACTACTACTGAACACAGAACCAGATGAAAGAAAGACCCTTGAAGTGCGATGGATGCGCGAAAGCGCAAGAAGAAAAGCGAAGTGAGCGCGAAGCGCGAGAGAGCGCACTAAGGTAAGCGCGAGCGTGGGAACGTGAGCGCTAAGGCGCGCGTTGTGCGGAGAATACCGGATAAGGAAACGGACAAGGAAGCGGATGTGCAAAGCGAGTGCAAACGCAGAGCGAGTGTTATAACGAGCGCGGATAAAGGTCTAGTATAGGCGGATAACAATAACCATTGGAAACACAAAGTGCGCCCAAGTGGTGACTACTACTTTAAAGTAAAACCCAATAGCGAGGGAAGTACAGCAAAGGGGAGTAATAATGATGGTGTAGTAAGTCAGCAACTTTATACTATGGAAATCGCATCGGAAGCGGAAGGGATAGGAGCAATAAGCGCTATGAATACGTAATGACATGTAATAACGCTGCAATGCTTGTTACAAACCACGAGGCAAGGCATATGACGTACCAATGAGGTGGGTGGACATAGAGGGACGTTCCTGGATGATAGGCAATGCAGGGCAATGCAGGGCGCTTAAGCGCAATAAAGCGCGCAAGGTGCGCGTGTGGGAATGCTGCGCGTTGTGTGGGAATGCTGCGCGTTGTGTGGGAAAGTACCGCGCCTATGGCGCGTTTCGCGGGAAAGCTGCGCATTATGTGTAAAACGACTAGGGACATGATAGAAGTCGAATATAGCTGATGGTGCGAGTCGTGCATTGAAGGCCAATTGTCATGAGTTGTGAAAAGATGCGAAATGTGCCCATATGTGCCTGCAGAAACGCGAGTCTCTACAGCGGGTATATTAAAGAACCCTATTTCGGCTTATCCCCGATGAACTGCTTCGATGAAGTTGTGAACCGCCATCCCGGGGAGCAGAAAAACTTGTTGTATGATATTTATCGACTCATGTTAACAGAAATCATGCCTAAGGATAAGGATGCCCGTCACGATGCCCATTACAAGCAAGCTGTAGCAAAGTTTCATTCGGTGATGGGACAAATGCTTGCCACAAACAAACCCCTCCCTTTAGTTTCACTGAATGCTATGCGGGACCATTTCCCGGAGGACCACGGCTATTACAACATAGATGCAATGATCAGGCGCATGGGATCCCTCCTCAGCGGTACCACCAATTCATACACCCCCATCCGACCCCTTCATGCATCCTTCCACGATTTCTTAACAGACAAGCCATCCAGTGGAGAGTTTTTCATCAACCTGTCAAAGGCACAACGCGACCTTGCATTCGCGTCACTTCGAGTGATGCAACACGACCTTCGCTTCAATATCTGTGATTTAAAGTCTTTGTATCTGCCTAATAGCAAAGATCCCGGGCTACAAGAATGAATCCAAAAATGTATCTCCCCACATCGGTCATATGTGGTCTCGATTTTGGACATCGCACGTATGAACCACAGTCTTCGACAAGGAGCTCGCAAAAGAAGTGAAATTGTTGTTCGAGCACAAGCGGCTATTTTTTCTGGCTCGAGTTACTCGCCTTGATCAATGCGCTCAGCGGTGCAGTTCCTGCCCTTCCGCTCATTCCCCAGTGGCTGAAGGTGAGTACATTGTTACTGTGTGCCAGATAAAGCACTCATGCGCAACTGCAGGGCCAACCCGAATTCAAAGATGTCTCATCAACTGCAATGGGACGTACAGAGATTTATTCAAGTCTTCAGCAGCATGATTTTACACAGCACACCACATCTATATGTATCAGCACTCCCATTCACGGCCTACCAACTCCCGCTATCCAAAAAGCTTCTGCACAGTTTCCGAATATTCTTTGTGTGGCATCTGGACGTGATGTGAACTGGCAAGCTGTTCAGACTGTGCTCAGGGGGCATACTGGGTCGGTTTTCTCGGTCTCATTCTCACCGGATGGCACTCGCATTGTCACTGGTTCTTGGGATGACACTGTTCGGCTGTGGGATGCTGCGACGGGGCAGCCAGTCGGTGAGCCATTGCGAGGGCACAAACATTCAGTTTACTCGGTCTCGTTCTCGCTGACGGCACTCGCATCGTCACTGGTTCGCGGGATAAGACTATTCAGCTGTGGGATGCTGCAATGGGGCAGCCAGTCAGTGAGCCCTTGCGGGGGCACACTAGTCATGTTAAATCTGTCTCGTTCTCGCCGACGGCACTCGCATCGTCACTGGTTCTTATGATGACACTGTTTGGCTATGGGATACTGCGACAAGGCAGCCAGT
Organism: Suillus subalutaceus; assembly: GCF_016647625.1. Taxonomy (NCBI): domain Eukaryota; kingdom Fungi; phylum Basidiomycota; class Agaricomycetes; order Boletales; family Suillaceae; genus Suillus; species Suillus subalutaceus. Next base: position 6,904 of record NW_024541126.1, read on the forward strand.
CGGTAAGCCCTTGCGGGGGCACACTGATTGGGTTAACTTGGTCTCGTTCTTGTCAGACGGCACTCGCATCATCACTGGTTTGAAGGATAAGACTATTCAACTGTGGGATGCTGTGACGGGCAACCAGTCGGTGAGCCCTTGCGGGGGCACACTTCAGAAGTTCAATCAGTCTTGTTTTCGCCAGACGGCACTCGCATCATCACTGGTTCGAAGGATAAGACTGTTTGGCTGTGGGATGCTGCGACGGGGCAGCCAGTCGGTGAGCCCTTGTGGGGGGCACACTGATTCAGTTTCGTCGGTCTCTTTCTTGCCTGACGGCACTCGCATCGTCACTGGTTCTTGGGATAAGACTATTCGCCTATGGGATGCTGTGATGGGCAGCCAGTCAGTGAGCCCTTGCGGGGGCACACTAGTTGGGTTAACTCGGTCTTGTTCTCGCCAGACGGCACTCGCATCGTCTCTGGTTCTTTGGATAAGACTATTCGGCTGTGGGATACAGTGACAAGGCAGTCGTCGCAACCATCCCCAGTGTCACACCCTTCAGCATTTTCAAACGAACTGTGCGCAATCGAGGCCACCACTACCATGAAATCGAACACTTGGGACAACCACTTTCATTTCCTTCTCCTTCAACTCTATCCACGCACTGTGCAACACTTCTGAATTAATGGAGGAAGCATCTTGTGACGACTGTAGTTCGACCCCCTTTGCCCTGAATGATGATAGTGGTTGGGTGGCAGGGCCCAAACATCAGCTCTTATTCTGGGTACCACACGCTTCTCGACACTCATTCTATAACCCGGAGACAGTATTGGTGATACCCAGAGGAGGTCCTGAGCTTGATTTGAGTCACATGGCACATGGACAGCACTGGCAAAAGTGCCGAGAGGAGTGAGTCTCCTCGAAGCCCTTTCCATTCCTCGTACTTACTAAAAATCAACACTTGCAGACCTTAGTACTGCGATGTTGTGTGCTAGCGATCGAACCTTTGTGGAGATTTTTTCAGATATAACTTGAATGTGACATGTACAGTTGCTTATTTTAATCCCTTGTTGCCTACTTTGTGCGCCCTTCAATCCCCTACTTTGCTTCGATCCTCACTTGACATCTGCTCCCGGTTT
>NW_024541127.1:0-8019 GCF_016647625.1 Suillus subalutaceus
AACCTGGCAGCTGCAAGGAAATCCAATTGAAGGCGGTAGTTATGTCCAATGCGTACGGTATTCGCCGTCAGGCAAACTTCTTGCCATCGCAACAAACGATAATATCGAAATATATGATTCAGGCACAAGGAAACGCGTCACATCCTTCAAGGCTCACACATCAGATAACAGGTCACTCGCGTGGACGCCTGATGGGACACGCCTTCTCATAGGCGGCAATAAGGACGATCCTACCATACGCGAATGGGATACATTACCTGGCAGCAGGTCGGTGATCCCTGGACGGGCCACACTAGCTATATCCGTGCCACTGCCATCCATCCTGCTGGTACACTCGTCGCATCCGCATCTGAAGACAGTCATGTCCGTCTCTGGAGGCTCTCAGATCAACAAACCGTGCCATCTTCAAGCGCTTATCTTCGATGCAATGCGTCGCTTTCTCCGTGGACGGCAACCACATCCTCAGTGGAGACGAAGATAAGATGATCTCAGAGTGGGCAGTACCTCAGGGTATTCATCCAAAGGCACGTTTCTATCCTTGACTCATATACCAGAAATTAAGCATATTTCGTGCAGATCCTAGCCATCACGACAGCCCGCATCGCATGCATACATGGAGACTTATCTACTGCAGAAGAACTACTCACCCAAGATATCAACGCCAATAACACCATACTTCCTACGCCCATCGCTCATTCGTTATGGCCCGAAAACACGATTGGGACCGCGCCCTTCAGGATGCAATCAAAGTGAGACATATACGCTGATCATGGCCCCCTTACAAAATACTAACTCGATGGTGACATAGTCCGTCAACATTCAGCCTTCATTGACAGGTTATATGTCCAAGGGTATCGCCCCTGCGGAAAAGGCCATGTCCGGGATGCGAGGGCAGCATTTGATGTTGCATCCATGTACACTAACCAAGATTCAAAAACCATTCATTTCCTGCTCTTGATCAAGGTATGTTACGGTTACCTCGCAACTCTCCGCTTTATTCATGTATTTCAGGTCGTCGCCCTTTTCAATGCTGATCAACATGACGAGGCAAACCTGCTCCTCAAAGAACTCACTACTGGTTGTCCAAATGCCGATACTCTCGCGTGTCGTGTCGTGCAAGTAAGTATCATCCATGCTTGGTCATCAACACTCATCTTTTCAACTCGCACATTAGGCATACCTATGTGTTCAACTCGGACTCAAAGCCTTGGATGGCGCGCGTCATGATGAAGCGGCCGACCACTTCACTGCTGCTATCAACTTCATGGCTTTCTCATCAAAATTTATTTATAAAAATACGAGGACTTGGTTGTGGTGTGTTAAGATGATGTATACATCATGCTTTTCATAACTGAGTGTCTTGTCCAGCTCTTTGGCTGGGACCTGGAGTCCTTGTGGGAAAAAGCCCACCAGAAACGGTGTGATGCACTCCTTCTGGCAGGTAAACTTCAAGATGCCATGAAATCATACCGATACATGATGGATAATATCGATGAAACAACGAAGGGCAGATGCCTAGAATGGTCCAATGGCAGTCTGGAGTTCGTAATGTTGTGCAGGCTACAATCCTCACCCTCATTTCACTCAGCTTTCACGGAAAATGCAGCGCGCCCTTTCTTACCAGCGGAGATGCTGCCCTCGCCGCCGCAAGCGATTTTGACAGGGCTATTGACTTATACTCGGCGGCGATTGACATAACTTCTCCATCCAATACTGTCTTTGCAAATCGTAGTAAAGCAAAGTTGGGGAAAAGGCTATGGATGGAAGCACTTCTCGATGCGCAGAAGGTGCGATGGCATTTATCGTTTTTAACCGGTACTCATTGTGGTGACACAGGTCATCCAGCATATCCCTTCGTCTTATATTGGATACCAGTTGAAGCATGCAGCGTTTCATGGCGCACAACGCTATGATGAAGCAATCCGGGCCTTCCGAATCATGCTCTCAAAATTGGATCATGCTCCAGATACTGAGACACGAAGTAAGCCCCAATAACTCATGTGTCAACATGCTTAAACTGTTACTGTTTCTGCAGAGTTGCGCCAGCAGTATCTCAGGCCATCCGAGGCGGACCGTGCTATTCGAGGTGTCATTGATGTTCAACTTGATAGCGCTCCACTGCGCGTACTCGACACCACCACTGGTCTCTTATGCAATAGAGAGGCGCAGATACGTATCTTCAAAGCGAGCATGGAATACAAGGAGCTTGTATCATCAACAATCACGCATCCAGACTTCCCAATGAAGCACATCGAAGAAGTAGTGATGACGTACTTCCGATATGCCATGCTATCACACAGGTGGGAAGGCAAGGAGCCGCTGCTGCAGGATATCCAGGGCAAGGTCGTCTATAAGTTGAATCCGGTTGGCGGCATCACGAAATTGCAGTCCTTCTGCAAAACTGCTCGTGATTTGGGGTATCGCTGGGCATGGAGCGATACATGCTGTATTGAGAAGAGTGACAATGTTGAGCTCCAAGAATCAGTCAACTCCATGTTCGTTTGGTATCATCACTCCGCGCTCACGGTCGTATACCTCTCGGATGTTCCACCTTCGTCAAAGCCTGGCGCACTGGCAAAGAGCGCTTGGAACACACGCGGATGGACGGTTCAAGAATTCCTCGCCCCCAACATCATTCTATTTTATCAGAAGGATTGGACTCTTTATCTCGACGATCGCACTCCAAACCACAAGGAGTCGGCCGTCGTGATCATGCAGGAGTTGGAGTACGCGACGGGCATAGACCGACGGGTCGTGGTGGCCTTCCGTCCCGGGATGAGAAACGCCCGAGAGAAACTTCAGTGGGCGTCGACACGTATTACCACATTGCAAGAAGACATCGCATACTCGTTATCCGGCGTCTTTGGCGTCCGCCTGCGTGTTGATTATGGTGAGAAGAAGCAGAATGCGCTCGGGCGGCTCCTGCAGGAAATCCTAGCTCAGTCGGCGACATTACTGCCCTGGACTGGGTCGGGAAGTCATCGGAGTTCAACAGCTGTCTACCGGCGGACATCACTTCATACGAAGCTCCACCATGCAAGCTGCCATCTCTATCTGAAGATGAGATTCAGATATCGGTCTCCTCGCTTCGGGTGTTGTGCCTCTAGAGTCGGCTTCGAAATTGTATCAGACACTCGACTACATGAGCGCTCCCCGTTTCGCGTACCGCCGGTTGCACCTGCCTTGCGTCGTATTCCCAGTCACAGCAGCTAGGCGGAGACCAGGTCGAGACCAGAACACATATTCGTATGAACTCAAGTCAGACAGGCTTCATGACCTGCAGATCGCCACAGAAGACAAGTTCACCCCATTCTCGCCTGCAAGACCGCCACCTGCCTGGCAGACGATCTTGCTTGTCCGTCCGTGGAGTCGCGATCTCCTTGAGTTGCATGACTCTGCAGACGATATGCAGAGCGTGGAGGATCGTTCCGTGTCTGGAACTTCGTTGGACGATTCACCCGCTGCACAAAACGAGCCGGTTTATTCGGATTCCCACTCGCGAGCATTACGATTGATAGTTCACCTTGGACAGCCTTTTAGTGCATTTTTGCTAGCGCGGCACCGTGATGGAGAATTCAAGAGGATCGCATCGGATCATGATATCATTGCAAGGGTTAAAGACATAACTTCTGTTAACAACATGGACATCAGAACACTAGAAATACTGTAGCTGTGGAGTCTCTTAAAAATCTCTGAGCGGGTTTCGTTTATACCATAGTAATCTTCTAAACCTGATGTTACTTCTTGCCTGCCATTCGTCTCTTCATCCTGCCAACTATATACTTCAACCGGCTCTTGTCGACCGCCAAATCCGAGTGGTGGTCAACCGCCAAATCCGCGCAATTCTTTAAAAGAAGCTTGCGCAGAATGTCGCCCGACTCTGCAATACGCCGAGTGATGTTGTCTGGGAAGCTTGGGCGTTCCCGAAGCGCTGTGACGCAAGCATGGTCTGCGAAATACATACCCTTGAATATTTCCCTGTTGGTATCCCACCAACTCTCCATGCGAGTCTCTTTCTCTAATCCTGTGACGACGACAACAATCGGAACCTTCTTCTGGCAGATTCCAGAGTAAAACTTGTTATAGGCCTTATCGAGGGCGCGAGGGGCAATCGTGCTGTACATACAGTACACCAGAAGGCTGATTCCATCCATCCTAGAGCTCATGAGCTCATGCAACAAACTCTTCAACTGTTCTTCCGCTTTCGCCGCCGACACTGTGTCAGTCCCCAAGTTGAGACCTGCGGTATCAATCAGGACGAATCGCTGGCCTGAAATTTCTACTGGATAGGGTTGAACGGTAGAAGTGCATCCATGTGCGTCATCGGATGTCTTCGCGAGCTGGTTTTGCGCGATTGTGTTAATGATGGAACTTTTCCCTGAACCGGTTTCGCCGAATATGACGATATTTCGTTTCCGCGGGCGCGTCTGCTATATTCAATCAGTAAGCTCTCCTTGCCTCAAAAAGTAGAGCACGTACTTCGTGGTGGCTCGACGATGCGTTTGGAAGTGGCACTGGTGGTGATGGTGCCGATCGTCTCTGTTCATGTCTCGAGATGCTAGTCGATCGAACTACTCATGGTGATAAAACATATCCGCCTCAGCGCTTATTTGACATGGATGTAACTTACGAGAATTAGCGTCAAACGATGTTACGAGACCAATACCAAGACTCGGGAGCGATGAACAAGCAGTGTCGAACACCGTTACGGAACCAGTGCTGCTGAGGCTCGGGAGTGACAAACAAGAACTGGAAAAATGAATATTCAAACTTGTGAATCTGCGCAGATTTGGACCCCTACGAAGATGTCTGAGCTTCAGGCTCTACGATTACATTCGTCAGCTCGTGATCATGGTGGGCTCGCGGACTGTTGAGCAGGTGTTCTGTTTATAAAAGTCGTTTGAGTCGTCAGAATCATCGCGTGGGGAAGCTCCAGGGAAGGCGCCCTGCGCATCGTCACGAGGACCGTCAGGTAGGCTCGAAGAATCTTGAAGCTCAAGTGTGTAGATGGTCAAAAGCACCACGAACTATGCAGGCTGACCTGATGAGAAAAGCCTACGCATGACGAAGTCGAATATTTCATTTGCTGAAGGCCGAAGTTCAAATCTGAATTGCAGACATTTTTGAATGATGTCCCAATCTGAGTCCATCATTGCAGGGTGGCCATCGGGGCGCTGCGGACTACGGCCTTGGCATATCAAACCATAAATACGCAATTCCGGGTTTTGAGACTTGATCTCAGACCAAGGGGGCCGACTCGAGAGAATCTTGTTCGATAAGTCCTTGACCGAACATTTTATGACCGAACAACCAACTCACTTGAAGCATTACGCAACCAAAAGAGTATATATCCGTTTTTTCCAAAGGCAGGTCACCGACATCATCTGATAGAAGTTCTGGTGCTGCATAGCGGATTGCACCTGCGTGTATCGATGTCGCAGCTACATGTGACTGACCGAGAAAGGGCAGGACAATAGTGGAAAGGCCAAAATCGATTAGCCTCGCGTGACCTCCCTCGTCGATCAGTATATTCGCCTACAGTTTTATTAGTTTTTAAGGATACCCCAGCAGCTCCGAGCTCACCCTGTTATATCCCCGTGCACGACAGGCACCGAGTGCACTGCACCCATGATAGGTTACCTGAACATCTTGAGAAAATATATGAAACTGACAGTAATGCAGTCCAGCGCTGACATCCTCTAGCTTCCAACTTCGAGTCAGTCTTGATAAGAGAAAGGGTGTTACGGGAATTCTGCTTACCATGCGTGAACGGTCCAGCACTGTTAGATCGTTGTGTTTAGATGCCAGGTAGACATTCAACGTGCCGTTGGGAATCCACGGAGTTACTATGCTGCGCAACTCTGGCCTCCTTCCAAATCCTGTCGCTGTACCCAACAACGGTACAATGTTGTCATGGCGTAGAATCTTCAAGATGCCAATTTCTCTGCTGATTTTCTGGATGATCCAAATGGCAAGTAGTATGCGCTAATACATGTGGACCTCGTGTCTCTTACCCTGTTTATCTTTTCTGAATCATAATATTGCTCTGGATATCTGAAGGCCTTGATCGCGACCTTATGCGTTGATCGATTGGTGGGCGTAAGCCAGTGCATGATAAACGAGTCTAACACATGGACTAACGATGGCTGATATACCATTTGCATTGTAATTACATTTCCAACATCGCCAAATCCACCTGATTGTGTGTCTCGTGAGTGAGTTGTTCGAGTGATAAAGGGTGTTAAATCGTTTAGCAAGTTCTCCACCCTACCAACAAGGTCAGTAAAGCAGATACTGCGTGCAGCACCGACAATGCGACCATACCCCATACCGCAATTCCTTATATTATCCAATTAGCAGTATCGTGAGTGACGGTCGGTCAAAGAATGCGGATTCAGTTGATAGTCGTAGTAGTAGGCTAGGCCAAGGTACTGTGTCACCTATTCTATTCCTCCCACACTTAGAGTTGGGGATGGCTGTGTTGTAAGGTTCTTATTTATGCTTAGGTAAAGTTGAGCCCTACTATGTTCAGAACGCATACTTCTTGGCGAGGCACAAGTTCAACGGAATGCGGGGTAGAAATCTGGGATGCAAGACGGGTGAACTGCTCACAACAATCAATTAATCAAACACGAGAATTGGGCTTGCAACTTGGCCGGGACGTCTATCTCCGCGTCATTAGCCCAGTCAAGATAGCCCGCGACACAGCCACGTGGGAGCAGATCCCTCGAGGGTCACGCACGAGCGCCTTTTCTAAATCATCACTACGACCGCCTCCTTGTGAGTGCGTCGAGTCTTAAAACAGCGCATCTGTAGATTCTCGACACAAACCTCCCAGTCGGACCTCCCTTCAGCATGACGAGGAAGTGAACTGCGCAGCCCTTTCTGCTGATGGAAGAGTACTAGGCTGTGCACCATACCATCACCCGGTGCTGTATTCAAAAACTTGCTGTACTCATACTTATAAGTGATTCTTTATTTCGATTAGACTTTTCCCTCATCGCCTTCGATGTTGTTCAAAGGCAATTACTGTAGACAATGAATGAGACGGGATTTCCGAAACACCTGCCGCATGTAATTATACAGAAATTGTATCTCAGGGCATGTTACACAATGAAAGTGGGGAAATTTGACGCTGTGATGGGCTGGGTGACAACGTCCATGTACGTTTGGTGCGACCTAGACCAAAATCAATGAAGTCACGATTAATAGCTTCTTAGTAGCATGATGGCGATGTTCGCAATGTTCGTGTATAGGAAGCCACAGCCTTGAAGAAATCGACGATGGCCTATCGGATGCTCGTCATGGTACTTATCCCGAATGTGTCGGCGACATAGCTAGATGCATCCTATCACATCGGGACGTTTCTGTAATTAAGCCGACTCTGCTGTAATTGTAAATGAATGCCAAGCGTTAGATTATGGCTTTTAGTGTGTTTTAGTGAACCTGCAGCATATCAGGCCGTGCTTCTCGCTCTAGCATGTTCAAATCCAGAATCCTGGTTTTATTCACTCGTCCGCCACCGCTCATACTGGAAAATCGACACCCATGGATGTTAGATAGATCCAAACGCATATCCTGCCCCACGACAGAAACGTAGCCGTGAAGGTTAAGCGTGCACAATCATCTCGTACAATATACACCTCGCTCGACGAAGGACGCCGAGTAAGCCACCGGGTAAGGTGTTACGCCGTATACTCAACAGGTGTCATCTCGGACAGAGGAATTTGCATGGAGGCGTCAGATCTGCATGTCTGTCGCTTCATCTGCCAGAGATGGCGGTGCATATGCGTTGCGAGAATTGCAAGGATCACGAACTGGAAACTGTACGTGGGTGTGCATCGTTAGTAGAATTGCACAGGAGGTTGTGGAGGTGCATACTCATCCAATATCCCGTGGTAGGAGTACTAGGTGCGCGAAATATCAACGACTCTATCGTAAAAGGTTTTCAGGAGATGTACGCACATGGAGCAACAGCGATGTGAATATGTTTGCTACTGAAGCACTTCAGGAAAAGAA
>NW_024541128.1:0-7972 GCF_016647625.1 Suillus subalutaceus
ACAAGGGGTGCAGGAAAAGATGCATGAGGGGTGGGACGAAGGTGCGAGAAGATGCAGGAAAAGGTGCAGATAAGATGTGGGACCTAGGTGCGAGACAAGGGTGAGAGATGAAGGTGCGAGACGAGGGCACAGGAAAAGATGCAGATGAGGGTGTGGGATGAAGGTGTGAGGAAGATGCAGAAAGTGCAGGACAAGTCGCACCTACATTCCATGACAAAGACGGTGAAGAGAAACGGATGGACATGGACGACGAAGGCGCCCCACAAACATCTCCAGTTCCATCAGACACAAATGTCCGCGGAGCTGCCGGTGTCATTCAAGACAAAGGTGCAGACGAGGGCACGATACGAGGGCGCAAGGTGCAGGCATAAGGTACAGACAAGGGTGCAATGAGACGGTGCGAGACAAGGCGCAGGAAAAAGACAAGGGCGCAGGAAAAGATGCAGATGAGGGTGCGCTGCGGGGGTGCGAGACGAAGATGCAGGCAGTGAAGTTGGTCATGTGGGTCGTGGATGTCAGGCGTGTAGAGCATTGTCGCTGTGCTCGTCATCTAGCAGAAGAGCCACCAACCAAAATTAAAATTCCGCTTGAAAATGTTGCCATTTCCGGCAATGGTGTCCCCTATCGATGCAGGTGATAAGCTTATCTTTCTCTTGATCCCCCAAGATGCCTGTCTCTCCATGCGCAATCAGCTGCTTGAGCAACTGGATGAGGCTGAACTAGCCTTAGCCAAGGCCAGGCTAGAACATTCTCTCATTACCCTTAATGATCTCTACGATTCTGACTCTGATCTGACTCTGACTCTGACTCTGATTCTGACTCTGATTCTGATTCTGATTCTGATCTGGCCTTGATCTGATGGTCACTCCTCCATCTCCTCTTACCCCACAATTCTCCGACCTGTCAGATTCTTCTTCTAGTGATGAATCTGATGGCTTCACTACCCATTATAACCGCCTTCATGATACCATGCAGCCCTCCGTGATGAGGTCACCAGGGCCCGTGTTCTTCATAAACCAGATGCTCCCCCTATGTGAGCCCCCCAGATTCAGCTCCTTCACGATTTTGGGCGCTCTAGGCACCACCTCTTCCATAAGAAATTACGTGTCAATCCCGACATCTTTGATGATATCCTCGATCAAATCTCTGATCATCCCATTTTCACTAACCGGTCAAACAACCTTCAACTTCCCATTGCCATTCAACTGGCTATATTTCTCAACCGTGCTGGCCATTACGGCAATGCTATCTCACCAGATGATGTGGGCCAATGGGCAGGTGTCAGCGTTGGATCGGTAATCAATTGCAGTAACCGTGTGATGATTGCCCTCCTTGATCAGCATGACACATTCATCCATTTCCCTGCTCCTGACTCCGAGGATGCTGAGCGTGCTCGGCAATATGTCGAGGCCAAGTCTTGCCCTGAGTGGAGAAATGGTATCTTTGCAATTGATGGCTCAGCTATTAATTTGTATGAGAAACCTGGTCTTTATGGTGAGGCATTTTATGACAGGAAGTCTAACTATTCCCTCAACTGTCAGGTATTTTTTTTCTCTTATTCTAACGGTTAGAAATTAATAAAAAATTCAGGCAGTTATTATGCCCCATAATCTCCTCATTGCCGATTATTCACTTGGTCACCCTGGAAGTACACACGATGCTTATGCCTTCAAATCTACTCGTGTTTACCAGGAGCATGACACACTCCTTCCTGATGACCATTGGATTTGGGCTGATAGTGCTTATCCACTTGAGAAGTGGTGTATTCCACCTTTCAAGAAGCCTCGGAATGGCAGGTTGACAAGGGACCAGAAGACCTTCAATATCTACCTATCCAGGGTATCTCCTAATTTTTCTGCTGATTTTTTAGATTTTTTACTGATTTTCATTGATTTAATTCATCCAGGTCCGTGTCCGTTGAGCACACATTTGCTGCTTTGAAGGGGCGTTTTCAGTCTCTTAAGGAGCTTCATCACCCTATGCAGACCCAGAAAGACCTCCAGATTACTCTGCATTGGGTTAGGTGTTGCCTTATTCTTCACAACATGATCATCAAATTTGAAGAAAAACGCAACAAACCCACAACCAGATGGGCCATTAGAGAAGGGCAACATACTCTGCGTCCAGAGTATGAAGGACCAGATGGTAATGAAGTGGTGGGGTGATAGGTCATATGCAGGCACTCCTGGTCAAGCACCACAGGGCTAGGTTGATGGATCAACTGTTTTGACAGTCCTCACTCAAATGCTCAGCATAGGCAAGGATACGTTGAAACAAGTATAAGCTTTGACATACAAATGTACTACATACATGCTAGTAAGTAGTTGTAGAATTATCAAACAAATGATAACATGCAGCGGCGAGAAAAAAAACATATGACGAAGTGCAAAAAACAAAGAGAAAACATAGATCATTTGTTGAGCTTGGCATATTCAATACGCAAGAGCATCACCCTCCCTCTCTAACTCGAGAACCTTCGCATCCGCTTCCCGCAAACGAATCTCCTGCGCCTTGTTCTCCTGCAACCGTTGATGAATGAGCGCAGCGTCCGCGCTCGTGGGCGCGCTCCTCGCGTAGGAGATGGTGCTCCTTGTCCTGCCGATTTGCGTTGAGCTTGACCATCAGCCACTCGTTCTTGAGTTGGTACAAGGCAAGCTTCTCGGAGTGCATGCTCTCCAAGTCGTCGTTGAGCATCTCGACCTGTTCCTGGACCTCTGTTCGAAGACACTTTTTCACCGACTCCCTACTGCTCGCTCTCTCAGAGAACGAGGTTTGGGAAGTCGGAGACACCTGCTGAGGGGAGGACGGATTGGACCGTCCCGACGAAGCCCTCGACAAAGAGGTCACAGAAGAGGCACTCTCGTGCATGATGACTTGGTTGGCGTGCGATTTGAATGAGCTGCGACTGTCATGGTTGGAGGTGCGGGGAAGGGGTGCAACAGACTGGGGAGGCGACGGAGTGGGAGACAAAGGCAACTGTCGCTTCTTTCCGCGCCTTTTTCGATTTGGGCGGGCTGTCCAAATTATACATGTTCTCGTCATGACAGGATGTCGTCCATGTCGTCCATATGAAGGTCCTCCATACCATCAGCAAGCGGGCCATCATCAGAAGGTGGCTCGTAGTCGTTGAATTCCAGAGGGGCCAGAGAATAATCCTCACGGCTAAATGTGGGAGGAAGGGGCATACAGGTGAGGTGGAGGGGGGAGCTAGCGGTGCTGCCTGGACGGTTGCTTGGGAAAAGCTCCATTGCGGGGAGGAGCCGCAGCGCCAGCGCCGCTGGCTCCCTGAGCGTATTGAGGGAGAAGGTGGTTGAGTTGGAGGGGGGGAGCCGGCAGGACCAGTAGGTGGAGCACTCTGGGGAAGAGATGCATAGGCCGTTTGCACTGGGGAGTCGGTTGAGCTCCCTCCAATACTTGGAGGAGGGCAGGGGATAGTTTGTGAACTGCGGTGAACCAGAACTGCCTGTGGCAGAGTTAGGGATGGATATGTTGAGTCGCGGATGGGCGCCTGAAGGAGGGTTCTGTGAACCTCCCTGCAGGACAGGTTAGCGCGAATAGGTCACCGGCGTGGTTGGCACCTGGTTTCGATGAGCTCATTTTGGCAGAAAATGAGGGGTTGGATCCCCATATCCTGTAGAGGTTCGTTGTACCACGGAAAATCTTTCTCAATTTTACCTATGAATTTATTAGTGGTATTGATGAGACATGTGCGAGACACTCACGATGTAGTTATCAGACGTCTCCGAGTCAATCGGCACGATACCTGCGCCTGTAGACTCAAATTTGGCGCGAATATCACGAATTTGCTCTGTAGACTTCACATCATTCAGCACGACTTCACATAGCAAGATAGATAGAGAGGCACTTATGATGCGATGCGATTGGCACAGAGTCACGGAACTTGATAGGGTTGGTGGCATACCAGCTCTCGTATGTAGCATCATTGTGAAAGACATGGTTTGCGATAACACTATAGATCTCCCCTTGTCCTTGCCTGATGCGTGGCCCAGGTCAGCTTGATAGTTGTTGGACTTCTTACTAGTCTCGGTCGCAAACAAAATGGCACAATCTGGTGGATGCTCGAAAAGGTAATCAACAAGCTTGTTGGTCGCATAGGGACATTATGCCACGAAATGGTGGCTGGCGACGGATCTTGGGTATTGGTCCCTCCCCCTCCACCTCCCCTTCCCTTCCCTTCCCCTTCCCCTTCCCTTCTCCCCCTTCCACAAGTAACAGGACCGGGCGGTTCCATTCGTTTCTTGCTATCCTTGCGAGACGACGGGTCGATATTCTGAGAGATGTCTGCAGGCGTGCAGACCGACGAAGTCGTGGTCGTAGGGCAGGCATTACATTTCACACTCCGACGACATGCCAGTGTTCGCCGTACTTGACTAACCCTGAACTTCAGCGAAACTCAAGATACTTTAGCCGACGATTTCATGGAGCTTACCGAGCTTAGCGAATTTTCAGGAAAACCGCCTTGAACGCCACTATAGTGTGCTACTAGCCTAGCTCGGTGAGGAGCAAGGAGCTATGTAATAAACTTATTTTTGCAACAAGACAAGTCCTGGATCGAATATAGACAACTATACACATGCTGTCCACAGTCCTAGCTTCAATATCTATGTCACGCACAGTATCTCCTTTCAAGAGTAGTAACTTCAGAAACTCAGACCAGCACCTACTTTCTCCCTTAACGGTTGTGTAAGGCGCTTGTTCTGAGGTCGACAAGGGTCACAAGGGCCCGAGTCAATGCACACGTCATGCACGATAGGGAGAACAATTCAATGGCGGATTGGAAATAACATGGCTTCGGAATCTGGACTGCGACAGATGGGGTTGTGTGCACTTTCAGTGACGTACTCGTCGCCGAGGCGAGAATTTAGAACTTCATCAAGATTCAGGCCTCATGCATCATGACCATCGGTACATATTGAGGACGTCCAAGCTTGTACTACTAATAGCTTCCTATTGATGACGTCATCATTGAACGCCACATCGTTGACGCTAGTTTAAAATTATTGGGTACTTAACTTCCCGGAGGCAAAATAATGCGGACTATCATATACCGGACTTTGAAAAACATTTTCCATGTGAGTCTGACGCAATCAGATATTCTATACGAAAAACCAAACCCCGTAGGTCAACGGAATATCATGGATGATATTTTGTATCAATATCAACCAGCAAGAGATGTAAGTAATTGACGACGAAGAATCTGCACTCATCGTTGCTGTACTGGTGGGAACCGAGCTGACTCGACTCGAACGCATCGACAGATGTCAACCACGACGACAATACCTTTGCCGTGCGCAACTAGGACCTTGTAAATCGACGGATGGTCCTCGGAGTGAGGGCTCAGATGGATCAGGGCCAGGCTGCGAGACGTGTGATGGACGGCGTGGAACGGTCTGCGTAATTCTAGGGTGTGGTTGCCATGTCCCGGTTCGGTCGCGACTCGCAAGTGCATCTGGACGAGAGTTGTCCGTCGTACGTCGATATTTCAAAATAAGGAGGCACCATGGTCGATAGAGTGAAAATTTCTTGAGGGTACTTCGGATTAGACTTCCTGATACGTGAAATTATATTATATTCTTGCCTACGGGAAGTCACCTCAAATGCAGAATCGCGAAAGGAATGATATGATCTTGTCCTTTCATGAACTAGCACTTACTAATTATAGATGGTGGCAGATTATATAACCTAACCTATGATAATGTTACGGTACTCTCACCTCACTGACCACGACCTGACTCGTCGTGATCACGCACTACTGCAGGGTCCTAATGCCATACTTATTCAATTGATTTACGTACAACCAACATGGGAGGCGATGAAATATCAAACTCGGGCAACTTAAAAGAACCTCTGAATCTGACTCTTCAGAATTCGGCTCATTCCATCTTCTGTATTTCAGGTTGCCCAACATCGAGAAGAACAACTTGTTCGAGCACTCAGGCTTGTATCATAAATCGACACATTGTGACTGCAAGTTTCGAAATAGTGAACTAGTGCGTAACCACTGATCATGCCATCGGACATTCACCTCGCTTTGTATGGCGCCGTCTTGGTCGTTCCTCTCGTCCTAGCATGGAGGTCGACGAGCAAGAACTCGAGTTCGCTGCCACTTCCACCGGGCCCCCGTTTACTTCCATTCGTAGGCAACGCTTTTGACATAAACGTTACTCAGCCTTGGCTTACATATACTGACTGGAAAGAAAAACATGGTAGACCGTCTGACCCTCCTTGCTAATGCCAAAGTTTAACACCGATGGCATCTCAGGTGATATCGTGTACTCTCGTGTACTAGGACAACATATCATCATCATCAACTCCATAGAAGTTGCCCGGGAGCTTTTGGACAAGCGTTCTGCCACGTATTCTGGCCGCCCTTTCCTCCAAGCAAATGAAGAGTATGTCTAGTGAACAAATACCTGCAATTTACTGAAGTGACAGGAAAGATTTGGAGCCTCCTTTAATACTGCATATCTGCCATATGGAGAGACACTCCGGACTCACCGCAAGCTTTTCCATCAAGCTTTCGGAGCGGAAGCGTCTGCAGAGTATCATGATTTACTGTCGCAAGGCGTATGAGCTCGTCGTCAATCTCATTAGCGCTCCCCATAAGCTCGAGAAGCACCTCGAAATGTTTGTTGATGCTCCTCAATCTGGCTTTCTATATCCTCTTATGCCGCATATGTTAGGTATTCTGGTTCAATCATCATCACTGCGGTATATGGATATGAAACCCCGTCTGGCGAAGAGGGCGACCCTCTGATCCACCGCTCTCGGGAGATTATTGAGATAGTCAAGAGAGTGCTGGCTCCTGAAAGAGCTGCACTGCTGATGGCTTTTCCTTTCCGTACGTGTTGGACATCGATCATCACAATTCAATCATTTAGCGTTATGACAGTGGATTATCTTCCTTCGTGGTTTCCAGGGGCGTCAGATCGACGTTTGGCTCCTTATTGTAGGAAGGTTATTCGTCAGATGTTGGATGAACCTTTCGAAATAGGAAAGGAGAAGATGGTGTGTACCTCGGATCTTTCTGCCGATGTATTGACTGGACGCAAATATAGACGGATGACGGACGACCACCCTCTCTCTTGGCCAAATTCCTGAACGCGGGTGATACCTCTCCAGCACAAGAAGAGTTCATGAAAGGTGTGGCTGTCAGTGGATTTGCTGGTGAGTCAACGCACGATCAAATCTACAATTAAAAATAATTTCATACCTTATATAACTTAGGTGGAACGGAGACAGTGAGGTCATGTAGTCGGTATCTTGACATTCACTCAACGTTTTACTCCCCAGACTGCATCATCTTTGCACTCATTCGTGCTGGCTATGCTACTCTATCCAGACGTGCAATCCCGCGCACTTGCTGACATCAATTCCGTCTGCAGAGATAACGTTCCAAGCTTTGAGCACAAACCATTACTGCCCTACATTGAAGCCATTTGTCGAGAAGTTCTCAGATGGCAGCCCACCCTACCGCTAGGTCGACCACCTTGTTCTGGTTATTGATCAATTTACTTATACTGAGGAAAGGGGTGCCACATGTGGCGTCTCAAGATGATGTTTACGAAGGATACTCGATTTCGAAAGGTCCGTGTTTTATTCATTGCTGCACGCGCCACTCGAAGGGCATCGCAGGGTCAATGATCCTGGTCAATGAATGGTATTTACTTTGCCTAAACACTGTCTCTGTTCGCAACCTAAAAACACCCAGGGCTATATCTCGAGACGAAAACCTCTATCCCGATGCATCTCGATTCGATCCTCAAAGACATCTAACTGCTGAGGGGAAGTTGAAAGATGATCCTCTTGCGGGACACTTCGCCTTTGGCTATGGAAGGTAATCGTCACTCCCAAGAGTTCATTGATCCATGCTCAATCCGATAACCTGTAGGCGTATCTGTCCAGGACGCCATTTCGCCGAGCTCTCTTTATGGGCTGCCATGGCTTCCAT
>NW_024540337.1:0-212658 GCF_016647625.1 Suillus subalutaceus
CCGAGTGCTGAGTGCCGAGTTCTGAGTGCCAAATGAATACCACACACTGACTACCGAGGGCTGAGTACCAAGTGCCGAGTGCTGAGTGCCGAGTTCCGAGTTCCGAGTTCCGAGTTCCGAGTGCCAAGTACCCCGATGCTTTCGGGTATTAACACCCAGATAGCCCACGCTCTCAGGGACCCGTCAGAATTTAGATCATCTCAAATGGATGTGATTTGAGTGAGATATGAATAAAATACTATATACTGGGTGAATTTTGGCATCAGAAGTTCGATGCTTTCGATGTTTTTAATGTCGGCTCTTGATGCTTTCGGGCATTGACATGCAGATAGCCCTAGATCTCAGGGATTCATCAGAATTTAGATAGTCTGAAATAGATATGATTTGAGTGAGATATATGCACCATCCAAGATACAGGGTGAATGAGTCCCGAGTGTTGAGTGCCAAGTGCTGAGTTCTGAGTTCTGAGTTCCGAGTGCCGAGTGCCGAGTGCTGAGTGCACCTGATGCGTCAGGCATTCATCACTGTCAGGAGGTGTTTCCCTCATCCACCTCAGTGCCTTCAGTGTTGCAATCAAGCTTTCTGCTGTGTGCTGAGTGCCGAGTGCCGAGTCCGAGTTCCGGAGTTCCGAGTTCCGAGTTCCGAGTTCCGAGTTCCGAGTTCCGAGTTCCGAGTTCCGAGTGCCCTGATGCTTTTGGGTATTAACACCCAGATAGCCCTCGCTCTCAGGGACCCGTCAGAATTGAGATCATCTCAAACGGATGTGATTTGAGTTGAGATATGAACAGAATACTATATGCCGGGTGAATGTTGGCATCAGAAGTTCGATGCTTTCGATGTTATTGATGTCGGGTCTTGATGCTTTCAGGCATGAACATGTAGATAGCCCTCAATCTCAGGGGTGTGGCAGAATTCACATTGTCTCAAACAGATATAATTTGAGTGAGATATTTGCACCATACTATGTATATACTGACTACCGAGTGCTGAGTGCTGAGTTTTGAGTTCCGAGTTCCGAGTGCCAAGTGCCGAGTTCCGAGTGCCGAGTTCCGAGTGCCGAGTGCCCCGAGGCCTTCGGGTATTAACATCCAGATAGCCCACGCTCTCAGGGGCCCATCAGAATTTAGATCATCTTAAACGGATGTGATTTGAGTGAGATATGAGCAAAATACTATATACCAAGTGAATTTCACCATCAGAAGTTTGATGCTTTTGATGTTATTGATATCAAGCCTCGATGCCTTCAGGCATTGACATGCAGATAGCCCTAGATCTCACGGGTCTGGCAGAATTTAGCCCATCCCAAATGGATAAGAGTTGAGTGAGATATGAGCAAAATCCCATATACTGTGTGTATTTCAGCATTGTAAGGTCAATGCTTTCCATGTTTGCAATGTCTAGCCTCAATGCATTCAGGCATTCACAAGCAGATAGAACTTGATCTCAGGGGCCTGTCACAATTCAGATCGTCTCACACGGATAAGACTTGAGTGAGATATGAGCAAAATATTATATATCAGGTGATTTTGATGTCAGGCCTTGCACCAAGGGTAAGCACATAGCACAACAGGAATAAATCCTGTTGTCCTAGTATCCTTATATATTGCATATACTATCGAAGGGATGTTGGGGATCATATTTTGCCTCAAACAGACATGATTTGAGGGAGATATGAGCAAAATACAATTTATTGGGTGTGTCTGAGCTTTGCAGGTTCAATGTTTTTGTTGTCAGCCTTGTGTGGGAAAAATTCTAAAACATCAGGAGAAACATAAAAACACATCATCAGGGACTGCATCAGGTTTGCTATGATCACACCTATGTATAATATGATAGATTGGCTTCCAGTGTACTGTTCCAGTCCCTGAAACAGTATCTGTCAGTGGTATGTATCTCTAAATACAAAAAAACTCGAAATTCAAGGCAATCACTGTGCACTGGTGCAAGAAAGTTACAATCACAAGATATATACATCAGCAAAATATGATTTTGCCACACGGTTACCAGAAGGTCACAAGCTTTGACAGTGCTTACTAGACTAAGGATATGATTGTCTTAACTCAATAGTCTTAACTTGCTAGGCATAATATAAGCTTTCTTAATAACCATGACTGTCATATCTTCCATAATAATCCTAACCCTCACAGCTTATGTATTATGTAGTAATCAACAATCATATTAGACTATCAAGTGAAGACTATCGTGTAATGACTATCAAGTTAAGACTACTGTATTTTATTCTAAGTCTGTACAATAGACCTGTGATACTTGATGAGTGTCAGCCTGAACAGTATATTAAAGATCACACTATCATACTACACATAGGTATGACTATTGAAGACATGATGTAGTGCCTTATGATGTGTTTTTATGTGTCTCCTGATGTGTTGAGAATGTCCTACATTACCTCATATGTCCATGTGAGGCCATATGAATTCTGTGAACTCCTGACATTAAGGGCTATCCACATGTCAATGAACACAGTCATCTAGGCCTCACATTGAAATCATTGAAAGCATCAAACTCCTGATGCGAAAATATGATCCAAATTCTGAAGGACCCCTGAGAGTGAAGGCTATCTGCATATCAATGCCTGAAAGCATTGAGGCCCGACATCAAAATCATTGAAAGCATTGAACTTCCAATGCTGAAATTCACCTGATATATAGTATTTTGCTCCTATCTCACTCAAATCACATCTGTTTGAGATAATCAAAATTCTGATGGACCCCTGAGAGCAAGGGCTATCTGGGTGGTAATGCCCGAAAGCATCGGGACACTCAGCACTCGGAAAGCACTTGGCACTCGGCACACGGCACTTGGTACTCAGCACTTGGTAGTCAGTATATGGGATTTTGTATATATCTCACTCAAATTATATCTGTTTCAGACAATCTGAATTTTACCACACCCCTGAGATCGAGGGCTATCTACATGTTAATGCCCGAAAGCATTGAGACCCGACATCAAAAACATCGAAAGCATCGAACTTCTGATGCCAAAATTCACCCGGTATATAGTATTTTGTTCATATCTCGCTCAAATCACATCCGTTTGAGATGATCTAAATTCTGACAGGCCCTTGAGAGTGAGGGTGATCTGGGTGTTAATACCCGAAAGCATCGGGGCACTCGGAACTCGGAACTCGGCACTCGGCACTTGGGACTCGGCACTCAGCACGGAACTCAGAACTCAGAACTCGGCACTCAGCACTCGGTAGTCAGTATATACATAGTATTTTGCAAATATCTCACTCAAATTATATCTGTTTGAGACAATGTGAGTTCTGCCACACCCCTGAGATCAAGGGCTATCTACATATTAATGCTCGAAAGCATCAAGACCAGACATCAAAAACATCGAAAGCATTGAACTTCTGATGCCAAAATTCACCCGGTATATAGTATTTTATTCATATCTCACTCAAATCACATCCATTTGAGATGATCTAAATTCTGACGGGCCCCTGAGAGCGAGGGCTTTTAATACCCGAAAGCATCGGGTCACTCGGCACTCGGCACTCGGCACTCGGAACTCGGAACTCGGAACTCGGTTCTCTGCACTTGGCACTTGGTACTCAGCACTCGGTAGTCAGTGTGTGGTATTTTGCATATATCTCACTCAAATTATATCTGTTTCAGACAATCTAAATTTTGCCACACCCCTGAGATCGAGGGCTATCTACATGTTAATGCCCGAAAGCATCAAGACCTCACATGAAAAACATCGAAAGCATCAAACTTCCAATGCTGAAATTCACCCGGTATATAGTATTTTGCTCATATCTCACTCAAATCACATCTGTTTGAGATGATCTAAATTCTGACAGGCCCCTGAGGACGAGGGCTATCTGGGTGTTAATACCCGAAAGCATCGGGGCACTCGGAACTCGGAACTCGGCACTCGGCACTTGGGACTCGGCACTCAGCACTTGGGACTCAGTAAATCACATCTGTTTGAGATGATCTAAATTCTGATGGGCCCCTGAGAGCATGGGCTATCTGGGTGTTAATGCCCGAAAGCATCAGGGCACTCTGCACTTGGCACTCAGCACTTGGTACTCAGCACTCAGTAGTCAATATATAGTATTTGCATATATCTCACTTGAAATTCACCCGGTATATAGAATTTTGTTCATATCTCACTCAAATCACATCTGTTTGAGACTACATGTTAATGCCCGAAAGCATCAAGACCCGACATCAAAAACATCGAAAGCATCAAACTTCCAATGCTGAAATTCACCTGGTATATAGTATTTTATTCATATCTCACTCAAATCACATCTGTTTGAGATGATCTAAATTCTGACAGGCCCCTGAGGACGAGGGCTATCTGGGTGTTAATACCCGAAAGCATCGGGGCACTCGGAACTCGGAACTCGGCACTTGGCACTTGGTACTCAGCACTCGGTAGTCAGTGTGTGGTATTTTGCATATATCTCACTCAAATTATATCTGTTTCAGACAATCTAAATTTTGCCACACCCCTGAGATCGAGGGCTATCTACATGTTAATGCCCGAAAGCATCAAGACCCGACATCAAAAACATCGAAAGCATCAAACTTCCAATACTGAAATTCACCCGGTATATAGTATTTTGCTCATATCTCAATGCGAGACAAAAGATTGGAAACAAAACTCAAAATTCGAAACTCGAAAGTACTGACTACCGAATACCAAGTACCGAGTACTGAATCTCGGGTCTCGGTACTCGGTATTCGGTACTCGACACGATGCTCGAAACTCATAAAACTGTTTCGAATCACCGAGTACTGACTACCGAGTACCGAGTACTGAGTACCGAGTACCGAATCTCGGGTCTCGGTACTCGGTATTTGGTACTTGACACGATGCTCAAAACTCGTAAAACTGTTTCGAATCACCAAGTACTGACTACCGAGTGCCGAGACCCGAGATTCGGTACTCGGGACTCAGTACTCGACACGATGCTCGAAACTCATAAAACTGTTTCGAATCACCGAGTACTGACTACTGAGTACCGAGTACCGAGTACCGAATTTCGGGTCTTGGTACTCGGTATTCGGTACTCGACACGATGCTCAAAACTCATAAAACTGTTTCGAATCACCGAGTACTGACTACCGAGTACTGAGTACCGAATCTCGGGTCTCGGCACTCGGTAGTCAGTACTCGGTGATTCGAAACAGTTGTACGAGTTTTGAGCATTGTGTCGAGTACTGAGACCCGAGATTCGGTACTCGGTACTTGGTGGTCAGTACTCGGTGATTTGAAACAGTTTTACGAGTTTCGAGCATCGTGTCGAGTACCGAATACCGAGTACCGAGACCCGAGATTCAGTACTCGGTACTTGGTATTCGGTAGTCAGTACTTTCGAGTTTCAAATTTTGAGTTTTGTTTCCAATCTTTTGTCTCGCATGCCGAGTGCCGAATTCCGGGTGTCGGGTGTCAATACTCGGTTCTCAGTACTCGGTACTCAGTGATTCGAGTCTCGAGACTTGTGACTCGTGATTTACAAATCGACATTTGAAACTTGTGATTTCTGAGAACAATGTGTATTATCTTATGTATTTCTGTACTCATTTCACCGACTACCGAGTGCCGAATCTCGGGTCTTGGGTCTCGGTATTTCAAGACAACAAAAATGTATATCATCTTAAATTTGAATTTTCTTAACTCGAGCCTCGAAACTCGTAAAAATGTACAATACCTAGGCCTATCTGTCTATATGATATGTATCTGGGCCCACCCGTCTATCTAATACATAATTCACCTCACCCTTGGCCCACCTGTCTATCTAATATTACCCGACGTCGGCCCACCCATCTATGTAGAATTCCCCACGTCGGCCCACCCTTCTATCTAATATGACCCCACGTCGGCCCACCCATCTATGTAATAAATAATTCCGCTCACCCTCGGCCCACCCGTCTATCTAATATTGCCCAACGTCGGCCCACCCATCTATGTAGAATTCCCCACGTCGGCCCACCCGTCTATCTAATATGACCCCACGTCGGCCCACCCGTCTATGTAATAAATAATTCCCCTCACCCTCGGCCCACCCGTCTATCTGATATTACCCCACGTCGGCCCACCCGTCTATCTAATATTACCCCACATCAGCCAACCCGTCTATGTAATAAATAATTCCCCTCACCCTCGGCCCACCCGTCTATCTGATATTACGCCACGTCGGCCCACCCGTCTATCTAATAAATATTTCACCGCTCCCTCGGCCCATCCGTCTACAAAATAATACTAATACGTCGGCCCACACGTCTATATAATACTATTTGCTATACATCTCTCCTCAGGTCTATAATATATGTCAATCCTACTCTACATATTACCCACATGGGCCCACCCATCTCCATAATAATATTTCTCCCGGCCCATCCGCTATCATCGATGATATATATAACATTAGCATAGATGGGCCCACCCGTCTCCATCGGAAATAATATGCCTCCCGGCCCACCCGTCAACATCGGGAATATACATAACATCGGCCCATAATCCGCTGGCCCGTATTACACGGGATATTATGTAGGTCGGGTGACCCGTATAATACGGGATTTGTCACTGAAGGGGCTCGCGCTTTGACGCTGTGCTAGTGAGCAAGCCTAGGCGTGATTTCTTCTTTGCGGCCTCTAGTAAATCCTTCCAAGAAGGAGGATAGAAGCGAATGTTCTGCGCAGTTGCTTTGATCATCCGCGTTCTCTTGCGTGGTACTACAACCTCCTCTTCAGAAGAAGATTGAGCTGAATCTTGAGTAGTAGCGCAACGACGCAAAGTCTCGAGCTCATCCAGGTCAGGCATGCGAGGGCGACAGTTCTTTGCGCGATGGTCTTGGAGGACATCTCGGGCATTGTGTGAGCTGTCGGCGACTCGTGAGCATGCACGAGTGAATTCATCTGCATAAGGCAAGTGGGCAAGTTCAGTAGCATGATGGACACATGCATGGGATATCTTACCATCGTTGCTATCTTTCGAGGTGTCATGATCCTGGTGGGGGTCGTCAACAAAACTGTCACCATCATCCTGGTCTACACCCAGATTATCAACATCAACATCCTGGTCCGCCTCCCCACTATCACCATCATTGCCATGGTCCACCTGCACGTCATTAGTTCTAGCATCCGAGTTGTCCAGATCAGAATTGTTAGCATCCACATCGTGATCTCGTCCCGAGTCGTAGCCCTCATCGCCATGTAGAGGAGCCTCGGCATCTGAAATATTCATCCGTGATGGACGAGTGTAATCGGATTCCAGGTCAGTGGGCGGATTGCTGTCACTGGTGACGGTGTGTCGAGGGATGTGTTTGGACACCGGTGGTTTACGACTAGCATTACAGTGAGGACGTGGATCGTTGCGTTTCTGTGAATGAGCACCAGCGGGGGTGTGTTCAAGAGGGACAGGTTTGGATGCTGGTAGGGCACGGCTAGTATCTGACTTGGAATGATGACGCAGATTGTCGTGTTTCCGCGAATGGGCGCCAGTGAGGGTGCGTTTGGGCGTGTTAGGCTGGGAGGATCCTGATGGTGTACTGTTGAACCTAGAGAGAGCACGGATGAAATGGCGTTCGGAGGTCGCAGGTGGAGGTGGGACAAAGCCAAACCTTGAGTCGGGACTACGAGGATGCGAAGTGGGCTTGTCCTCAGCAACACGCTGTGGTAAGTTGGAGCTTGAAAGATGTCGTTCAGTCTTCTCATTGCTTGATGTCTTAGTCGCCTTGATTGGTCTTGCCCTTGGTTTGCGTATAGGTGCCTCCGGCGCCATGACATTTACTGGTTGGCTGTCTATCATCTCCTGAGCGGGGTTTTTCTTCACTGGACGTTGTCTATTCATCTGTGAGGACTCGAGCTTTTGAAGTTGGGTGAGGCGTCCACCTTGACCCATGTTACTTCGCTTAGAGCGACGGAGGTCATCTGCAGTGCTACATATCAGTTTTGTTATATAGAAATCAGTGTACTCACCAAGATCAGGTACTATGGTCTTGCGTTTGCCTGCCATCAAACGTTGAACATGAACCCGAAGACAAGAAGTATAACATTCCATGTACTAGTAAGTACTACTTATTTGAAACTCCGCGCGGTAGTGCGGAAAATGGCGCTGGGGTACTAGGTACAACAAGAAAATAGAACAAAATGGTCATGATGAAAGTGTAGTGAGCAGTGAAAGATATACGTCTACAGGGAGCCAAGTTCCATCCCCCTCACCAAGACCTAGACATTTGAATCATCACTACTCAGTCCAGAGGAAGACTCGGTTCCAGGTGTTGCTAGTTCCGAGGAGGAAACAGTCTCGTCGCTTGTGTCGGAGACGTATGCAGAGCTGATTGAAGATTTGGTGTTCTCTTGGTTGTCCGCCTGGACATGTCCAGAGGATAATGCCCTCCTGATCGAGGGCCTGGTATTCTCATCTGTGGTAGGATTGTCCACACGACGACGTTTCGTACCAGAGAATTGGCGACGGTACCAATCGCAGTAGCGGGCGTGGGCAGTTTCATAAATGGCAACTGACATGGAGGAACTGTCAAGCTCCCAATTGAATGTAAGTGCGCTGGGAGTGAGGAGATGCCTATGATTTACGCTGGGTTCG
Organism: Suillus subalutaceus; assembly: GCF_016647625.1. Taxonomy (NCBI): domain Eukaryota; kingdom Fungi; phylum Basidiomycota; class Agaricomycetes; order Boletales; family Suillaceae; genus Suillus; species Suillus subalutaceus. The sequence goes on from NW_024540337.1 coordinate 8,587, forward strand.
ATTAAGTCAAGGGTGCTGCTCATCGTGGCTTTCACGAGATCCAAGCCATGGTTCAATGCGTCAGTCACATTGTCCATGTCAATATTCGGAAAAAGTGTCTGCAAAGATACTACTTGTCAGCATAAATATTCTTATCATTGCAACATTAGACTCACGCCGTGCGCCGTGGGAGGAGCAGCCAAGTCAATCCGCTGATCCCCAGACTTCACCCACACAAAATAATCGACAGACTCAATATCAATCCACTCATGCCCCATTGCTATTACTGGCCCAAATAACTTGTCGGAAGTGCGTTCAGGTGCGAACTCACTGTAAGTCCGCACCGATCCCTCTTCACGTGTCTGATTCCAAGTAACAGAGTTTGCTGCGGGGGAGGCATATTTCTTCCTTTCTTTGACCAAGATCATAAGAATGAGGAGGAGCTCTTCGTGCGATAGAAGAGTATCCTCCATTTTCGTCATGATGGCAACCCGAGACTGAGTGAATCCAGATTCGGCCATCCAGAGAAGTTGCGTCTCAGTGGCTGTCGTGGTTGTGGGTTTCATGGTCACCTGCATGTCGGGTATAGTGAAGAGGTGTTCGGAGTACATCCGACTATTGGTTAAGACGGAGGTCTTCAAGAGGGTTCGGTTGTACTGAATGCTGTGAAGAGCATGTGAGATCGTGAACGACATCTCAGATGTTGTTTCTTCATGGACAGGGAGCGGAGAGTATATGATGAGAATCATCCTGTGAGGAAAATATGACATCCTACAACAACATTGACATAAGAAAAATGTTTGACTGAATTTATATATGACGTACTTTGTGTGATAGTTAGAAAATGTGAGAGCGTCCATGTGCTCCAAAACACGGGCATGATTTTCGGCAGAGACATTGATAAAGCATACAGGTTCCACCCATACCTGCCGAAGAGCATCTACGAGTTGCTCGTGGCACCCATCTAGTAGCGAACTATGAGAAACAATAATATTTAGTTGACCAGCACCCTTACCTGGGTTTGCAGCGATAACATGTGTGATACCCAAAACCTGATCATGCACGACTGCAGTGTCGGCTTCGGACTTGGCGGTTGCTACAGTTTCAGTCTCTGGCACCACTGCTGGGGTGTTTGATGATTTACCTATAATATGTAAAGTAAGCAATCTATGCTGAGATTAAGCGATCCGTCAGCATACAAGTCACATCTGCAGAACGCGGGGTCTCTGTCTTAGGGCCACGTCGTTTTGATCTGTTGGAGATCCATGAAGATGTCGTGGATAACACTGGCATCCCTGGAGTCGTTGGTTCGTTTTTCGTATCGGATCCGGGTTTTTTGCCTCTGGAGTTACGAGCTGTATAGTAGTATGCATCTCCTCCAAAGTCTCCAAAGACCGCAGCCATTAAAAGACTTCAAGGAACAAAGAAACTGTAACTGACGTGTCAGCCTACATGGTTTGGGTGCTATGCCGCAGCGACTCTCACGATGGGCTAAAAACAAGGGCCAATGAAAAAAACCACCATTCTAGTGAATACCCCTATCTGTCTAATGCTAAGAGCTTATCTACTAGTCACATGAAGCGCAAAGAAAAGCTCCTTATTCCAGAATTTATTCAGGTAAAACTCTGTGGCATGGTTAATGCTGCTTTGCATCGTCAGTCGCGGATCGGCTTTTGGACCAAAACGCGGGATGAGATGGACGGGTGCCACAATCTGAGTTATTGGGATGACATCGCCAATCCGGTCATTATTCGCTCGTCGAGCACGCCTGAGAATATACATACCCGTAGAATCGTCGAGAGTCACAACATCCAAACGTTCAACATATGCAAGATATGATTCGGAATATGAGAGTGTCGTGATGGGACGAAAAATCAAGCGAAGGTGAGCAACAAAGTGTCCTGCGTTTGTCAACATCAGTAGCGTGACGGTATAGACATAAAAACATACCATCCAGTCCACTTTTTGGCCACTTGTGCGTGTTGCCTGAACTAACGATGACAGAGTCATATCGGCCGTATGGCCAGGCACTGGAGGGTGGTTGAGCATGTAGCGTTTGCGCGGGCTCAAGCTGTGCAGGGTCGTGAAAAGATTTTGATTGTGTCCGTATCTTGCACCATACTTGAATGCGTTCAAAGGGGAGGGGGCAGCCAGGGTGGGCATGGCGCCTCCCACCAACAGCGAAGTGATCAACATGCGCATCAACCTGGTCAAGATAATCGGAGACTGCGGGACGGAGGTCAGGAAGAGAGAAGTTTTCAGCAGCCTTATCCACTGTCATTTTCGTGTGCGTGGGGTCATAGCTGAGATGGTAAGCGTTAATTGAGGTGGAGAATGTTCGATAGGGACGGGGAGCTTGAGGATGAACACCATTAATGAGGTCGCGCGCGCAAGCAAAGTAGTCCTTGACAAAATGCTGGACAAGACCACCCTCGTTGTCTTCGTCCCTTTCGTGGTCCTCCTGTGCACGCATCTGGAGTGCGAGGTCAAAACGCTCCACCTTATCACGACGATCGAGGTGGCGACACACTTGCGCGTCGTAGTCGTGATTGTTCCCTGCCCTCGCTGGCTCCTTCACAACCTTGATGTGCGCATGTTCAGTGGGGTCTGCAGACCACTGCATGACAGCGCCGTGTGAACAAATACTGGGCACTACCCCCTGCAGCAGCTCGAGCTTTGGAATCGCCCATGGCTTATCCCCACCCCCTTTCCCCCGCCGAGCACCAGCGTCAACGATAGACTGTTTGAACCGATGAAAGACTTTAAGACAGCGGTCTAAATCTACCACTTGCTTGTCGGTGAAATGCGGGGCTTGAGCAAGGTATCTAAACTCCATGAGGGCCCGAATAGCAGATATGAAGTCGGCAGGGGCAGCACCAGCAATCACGCCAACGATATACCGTTGAACGTTGCGATGGTCTTGCCCGGTGGCTTGCTTCAAAGCGGAGATTCCCTCCTTGAATGCACGGTAACCAGTGCACACCTGGAGGAGCGCAAAACGAAAATCAATTTCCTGCGAGCCAACCACTGTTGTGCACCAGAGACGATCATGGTCCCAGAACATTTTATGGAGATGGTGAAGTAGTTCTGGAGTGAGGAAGGAGGAAGGATTTGCGGTAAGCCAATTCCTCCAGAATGGCAAGTCAACACCGTTTAGATTGTAGCGTTTGCATGCCTCGAAGAACGGGATGAGATCGGAAGGTGAGATAGATGTTATAATCGCTGCAATGTTGGCAAGGGTTGATGATCCATCACGAGGAGGGTGTCGGATTGGGTCTCCAAAGTCTTCACGGGTAGCCATAGTGACAGGCGATGAGTTCATAGTGGCGCATGCAATTACAAGTTCCTCCGGAGTATCTGCGACATAAGCAACGAGGGGGGTGAAGCAATACCTGCTAAAACCCCGTGGATCACTCATCATAACGCCAAGACGGGCAGCCTGCTTCAATGGCTCAACAACGAGGTCGATACATTGGTGAAGTAAACGGTCTGTGAGAACCCCATGCATGCGCTTGTTCCTGTGCAAGAACTTTGCAACAGGAAGCAAAGCAAGTGGGATATATGCATGTAAGGAGCCTTTGGCACACACTCCAGGATCAATATTGGCGAGACTAACAAGAAGTGGATGCGCGTAACGGTTGCCAGCGATGTTGCTGACCTTGGTCTTGTCCGAGGAGAGGACTACACCAAGGAGGGATGCACCTTCAGGTAGGTCTTTCTGTGGTCTTGTTAGTTATACAGAACGAGGAATCAAGACACGAGACCTTACCTGAAGGTTCCAAGCATGATCGCCTGTCATGAAACCATGATAAACTCGAACCGCACGTTCGGCAGACTCGTAAACCTTGCATGGGATGAAATCAAAGCTGGCGGCCAACAGTGGGTGACTGAGAAGTGACTGCAAGCACTCGATTGCGTCCCGATAAAATATTTGAAGGGTTTTTGTCGTTGGAAACTCGGTAGTGATTTTTTGATACTTCCATTGAGGGGGAGCTGGGAGCAATTCAACACGTCCTCGGAGTTCTCGCGAAGAGCGAAATGACAACGGGAGTGTTTTGGTCTGAACATAAGTTTAGACGAAGAAATTTAGAGGATAGATGAACTCACAAATTCAAGATTGAGGTACTCGTCGATTTCGGCCATGCTAAGATCGGACCGAAGAATATACGATGCCATCTCCCAGTCCGGTTTGCTAGCGAAAGGAAAGTATTGGTTTTGCTCCCTCTCTGCAGCATATTCATCCTCGTTGAATTGGTCCATGAAAGTCTTCCCAACACCCCACGTCTTGCCTGCACCGTCATAAAACTCCACTTCTTCACCGTAATCTGCCTGCGAGCCTGAAGACCCATACTCCGCTCCAGTGTCTGCATCAACTCCATGGTCCATATACTCCAGGTCAAAGGTCGGGTCCGTGTCGTTGTGGAGAGGAAATTGAGGACTTGGAGCTTGTGCTGGTCTTAAGATGCAAACTAGGTTACCATCCCACTTGTAACAGTGAGAAGAAGGCTGATTCAGGTGTTGCAGAAAGCGTCCCTCATTCTTAAAACGCTTGCTGCAGGAGGGGTAGCGCATATCGAAGGTGCGAAGTAAGTCATTGAACTCATTTGGATTCAATATTGTCCCGGCAATTTCCGGGACGACGCAAACTGTAACTACAATGTCGAAGTGTCGTTCAAGCTATGCCTCACCATCTCAATCATCTCAATCCCCGTATTCGCTATGTCGAGGCCAACAAATCTCAGATTCTGTAACTCCTTCCGACATCTCAGATGATACATCTGACTCCTCGGAAGTGTATAATATGGTGAGTTATGGGCTGGATTCTAACACTTGCCTTGAATCAGTTTTATCTACAGTACATACGCCGCTACCCAAATGAACCATTTGACGCTTACATGGACTCAATGCCGGAGACTTCAGAGGAAGCATCTTACCTGCTCGAGATGGCACGAGCTGATCTCGAAGTTCGACGTCTCGAGAAGGACCTTGCTGAGCGGCTTCTTCATCAATTTCGCATGCGCAAACACCACCTACAACTTCGAGCGAAGAGGGCAAAGAGAAATTTTGGAGATGCGGAAGCTAATGTAGGGCACACACGCGCTCTCGTGGTGAGGTGCGGGTTTGTCTGCTCAGAGCGGTCACTTTGGTCTCCTCGTCCAAAATCCACCATCAAGTCATGTAAGCGAATTCGTTCTTAAAATCGGTATGCAGTCGCTGATGAGTACAGCTGATTAGAATATCTGTCTGTTGGATGTTGCATTGTGACCATAGCCTTGTACTGTGTACATGATTGTCAATACATATACGCATTGCACATTTTATATTTTAGCTATCTGTTGAAGTACTTTATTAAATGAATATAAGTTGTCACGCTGTGAAATGCATTCTCCGAGATCTCGTGTTTTGATGAAGACCAGCAAGATATTGATATTAATCTATAATTTACATCACATTTTATCGCCTGACCCTGTGCACTGTGCGAGACTGTGCCGCACTGTCACTCTGTGCGCTCTGTGCGCTGTACCACTGTGGGGCTGTGCTAGTTGTGTCGCTGTGGGAATCTTGTATCCAAAACCGGTAGTTTGCTGATGAACCGTACCCCTCACGTATGTCAACCCCTGGACATGTCTTCAGCACTTACGACAATTCAGATACCGAAGCGATTGGCAGCCCGTCTGGCTCTTATCAAGCCTACACATCCTCAATGGCACCACGCTCCGCATGGCACACGCCGACCTCACATCAACCTATCATTCAAGCACCGAGTCTCCCTAGCGTTGACGACGAGTCTGAGTCCGAGTTCGAGTATGAATGTCCTTCCCCACTTCCCATGTATTCTAACTTGAAGAGAAACCATGATGCGGTTGATGACAGCATATAGACACCTCCCCACAAGGTCCTCAAGCTCGATGCATGACATGCTCTGGTTTTTGAGCGCCTGGCACTGAGAACGTGGTTTTGATCATGTGCTGGAAGGCAGTATTAGAGTGAGACAGCGGAGATGTGAAAAAAGGCACACACCAGAACATTAGATACTGCCTCAGCGCCAACCATAGTAGCACGAGCAACAATAATCCCACATGGACACACAACTATCTGCTCGTTGTGAGTGCGACTGCGACCGAATTTTGCCCTAAGTTTGCGGTTGCCAAGGTCAGACTTGCCATCACAGGTATTGCTGCGTTGCATGTCTGACTCGCCAGTTGAAGAGGGGTTATGGATGGCAAAGAGCTGGATGGATTTCGAACCAGGGTCGACCTTGTACCATTCATCTCTAAACTCCAGATCAAGGGCATCCGCAAGTTGGTCTGCGACCATGGCATCATTTGGCTGGGCTGCTCCAAGCCGTTGGAGGCACTGAACAGCCTGAAAGTTGGCGCGCATCTTTTCATTGTGAAGTTTCTCCATCTCCTGGTGCGCTGGATGGCCACATGCTTTGTGTCCTGTGATCACAGGAGCATTGCAGCTCTCGACTGCGCAAATGTTGTCGAAGCCTTCATCAAGATGAGGCTGACAGAAACGCTGACGGTTATTAGCGAGTGGATTTCGACACCTGAAGACATTGCAGCATGGGCGACCCATTGAAAGCCCATCCGTAACAACCACCTGGACTTTACGAGCACCGCCATGCTGGTCCCAGTATGTGCGCATACATACATCACAGTAGTGGCGAAGTGCTGGCTGACCTTGACAGATGATGCATTCATTGTGAGCCCTCATGGCTTCACAGAAGTGGCGGTTCTGGAAACCACCATTGGGTACGTCAAGGCATACACCTTGTTGTTTACAGTCTGCAGTAAGCGCAAGGACTAAGAAAGCATCCCAGACGTGTTCGTTCTTCAACTTGAAGCCAAAGCGCCAACCAGCCTCTTCTAATGCAAGTTCCTCTTTGGCAGACAAAGCGCTATCATATATGAGAGCGCATGCTTGTGCTGAGACACTGAAAGTACACGTTAGTATTGGTGCAAGGGAGAAAAACATCAAAAGCACGCACTGGCTTTTGAGGTGCAGCTCTGTCCACAAGTTGGCAACCTTGCAATCCACGAAGTGATGGTCAGACACCTGTATGTAGTCTGGAATACCGTCATAATACCAACGCCGGTTTGCTGAGATAGAAAAGTTGTTCTGATATATTGTGCCACATGCGCGACAGGTAAGATGGATGGACCAGGCTGGTACGATGCCATGGAGGGTATGTAATACGACTTGGCGAGATTCCTCTTTTTTAAGCGGTAGCTGCATCTGTGCAGAGGGACAGTCGGCACGTGTACAATGTGTATGAGGAGGATAGAGCGTAATTGATGCTAAAAGCAAGTAGATGAGCCAATAGAACGCTACAGCTGGCTCATAAGACTTACTCAAGCCAACACGATGACCATGATCTCAAAAGGATTGTCGGTGCTGAATATCAAGCTCTGATAGGGTTGGCATGGTCCAAATTACCTCTCGGAACGCACTCCAGCAGACATCAACCATAGTAGCAGTGTCACGAATTCCAAACACAAATCATTATTCTTTCTTGAACACTCGTGAAACCTCTAAAGACATTTGTAAGACACCCGTTAAGCGCCCATCACAAGCGCCTGTTGTTAGTGCTCAGTCAGTGTCTGTACCCATAACCTTCACAAACCCTAACCCGAACTCATCTTTCGCATATCCGAACTTCTCTATTCCATTAGCGCCCACTACTTTTATCTCCGACATTCCCGATTTCGATTTCCTTTCACAAGCGATCAAGTCACGTGACTCTAGAACCTTCGAGAACCCTTACACAGCTGTTACACGTTTCATGACATCATAGGTGTAGTTATATTTAGATCATCGTACGATTCCCTTTTCTATTTAATGATTGGCTAGTTAGTTCAGATTCAGATTCAGTCTCCGCTTCAATATATGTATATAGGTAGCTCATTGTAGTCAGTAGTTCTTTAGTTCAAACCTCTTTTGTATTAGCTCACTGCTAGCAATCCTAAGACGTCCCTGCTCATATCTTCTTTTTGTTGTGATACCTTTTGTTTGAGTCCTAGTCTCTGCCCCTGCGTTAATTCGTCAAAAGGGTTGTGACAAGCAGAGAGCCGAGTGCTTGTAGATAGAAATTCATGTATAGATGGTGGTAGCAAGTCAGGTGGGACGTCATCCGGAACTGAGCACACCTGTGGAAGCATGATATCCCGCCTGAGTGAGGATGCACGAAAGACAAATGCGAGGATCTCTTGAAATGAAAGTTCACCAAGTAGCTCATGGCGCCTCAGTGCCTCTAAGAAAGGTAGTGGTGTTGTTGACGGGCTTAAGCAGCATGTTGGAGCCATGAGCGATAATGTGGGGATGGATAGCACTCATACAATATATTTTTGATGCAAGAGCGGCTGACTACTAGCGCTGAACAAACGCCACATACTATACATTGCAGACTGCTGAGACGCTTAGGGTTAGGGTTGGTCGGAACTCAAAGTTCAAAATCCGACTGTTTCACTGTTTAAGCCGCCACACTCTGCCGAATCCGCCGTACTTTGCGCCGTACTTTTTTGCGCCGTACGGTTGGTTTTCGGGACGTTCTCGAAAGAAACGATCATTTTATTACATAAGATGCTCCGGATCAAACTTCTCGCTGTCTTATCAATGAGCTGACGAGGGTACTTACTATATGTGGTGCCTGAGTTACATCAGTAGCGTAGTTAGCCAATGAAAATCGTTTATCGTTTATCGTTTATCTCGGGCCTCGGTGCTCGTACCTTCCTTATTCCGAAACACTAAGCCCCGCTTCTCGTCGATGCATCAATCATCCCTTCGTACATAAGTGCTAAGCGCCAACATACTGAATACCATTCTCGCTTACAGAGCAATAGTTCTGTGCCCCCCTAAAGCGCAACGGCTCTCAGCAGTCCTCCCCGGTGGACAGACAGTAATATATCTGCATCGAATCAAACGGGACAAGTTGATCACAGAGCTCCTGATCCTGAATCACTTCGTCCGCGCTTGGGACAATGAGTCTGGTTATTGGACCAAACCCGCCAGGTACCTCATTGTAGCGTGAGTTATCCCCCATTGACAGCATGGAAATGACACTGAAGCTGAAGCCTTCGTGCGATACAGCGCGTCACCCCATAAACCCATATTCAGTCTTGTAACTCACCACGAGCACATCTCCCTCTATGTATCTACCGACGGTATGTGGAACGTGTGTACACTGTTGGATCCGGCGATGGTTGCAACAATTGTGACTCAGATGAGATCACTCTGTTGACGAAGAAAGATATGTCAAAGATCAATGAAGCCTTGGCGAATCCGGTCGGGACATTGGGGATCGGCGATTTGGGCTACTAGTCAACAGTGTAATCTGTAACTTCGTCAGTGCGTGATAGCCACGATATCAATCAAAAATACGGACGGACGGTGAAGCAGATACTGTGAACGATTTTAAATGACTGACTTCGTATGCTGCTGATGTCACAGTCGACACCTCGCCGGTTCGTCATGAAATAAGAAGGTGCTGTAAGTGGGACGTTGGTCGGATTGGCACAGCACTATTGTAAGTCGCTGTCGGGGACTGGCGCGGCCGAGCGCCGTTTGATAAATAGACTCTTGTCGAGAAATTTACGCTTGCCCCGCCAAAAAGTTACGTGATCTCGATCACCACATCAGTAAGAATACAAACGTTCATAATAAACTAACCTTGCATGTCCTGCCAATGGCGGAGTGCTCGGACGCGAACCAGGTCGATGCCCTGCTGGGATTTATTAGTCAAGCGGCGACCCAAGCGAACATGCAAGCGCGGTGAGACGTATGTAGCGAGGACATAGCAAGACCCTGCTGCAAGAGCATCTGCTCATGAGTCAGATACCCGCCGCAATACTTGACTGTCGATGAGAGCGAATGTCCACGCGTGACTCAAGTATCAGAGGAGCTCGCGAGTGAAGGAGACCTCGAATTAGCGCTCAGTGCTCTACAGCAAATACTGCAGCAGGCTGTGTGGCTTCGGACGCCCGAACATGATTGTGCGATGGAACGTGAGAAGCAGGTATGAGGACGAAAGCACATGCTGTATCATGCACAGGATCGAAGAGCTTCTTAAGAGAGGGTAGATGCACCTACCAGCCTGCGTGCGAGCCCATCATTATCAGACGAGTGCAGCTAGCCTCCTGGTAATACTCTCATCTCGACCTGCAGCACGAATCAACTGACAATTGACTTCAGCAGGGAAAGTTCCGCAGCGGTCCATCAAGTTGGGCATCTTCCAAGTCTCCATCAACTTCAGGCCAATAGCATACAAGGAGGTCCTTCAAACACATCTTTTGAAATAACCAGTGACGACATCCGCCATGGCTTCCAGCTCGACGCAGCCCGGTGTGGCATCAAACAAATTGATTCTGACACCAATCATGACCTTGAAGGTACGTGAACCTTCTCGCTACTATTCAAATGGTAAGGAACGGATTGGTAAGCGAGGCGTTATATCCACTTGCTACTTTCCGGATGGCAAGCAAATGATCAGCGGATCATGGGAAAAGCCCATTCGACGATGGGACCTGCGGGCTGGTAAGGAGGTTGAGGAGGAGATGCGAGAAGTTTGTGATCAGGAACTACTATATGCGGTGGGGGTATCAAGGGGTGGTCGATGGCTTGTTACTGCTGGTGGAACTCTCGACGCGCACTCAGGGGATCTCAAAGTTTGTGAGATTGCGACAGGGAACGTGAGAAAATTTCAAGAATATTCGAGGAAATTCAAGCATGACACCTGCATCGACATCTCTGCAGGCAGCACACTGCTGGCGAGCGGGTCGGGCGATAGCACAGTGCGCATATGGGAACTGGACACTGGGAAACTCGTTGCCGGCCCATTCAAAAGGGATAAGGGCGGGGTGGGCACGGTTCGGTTCTCGCAGGATTTGAAGAAGCTCGCAGTCAACTCAAGAACGGCAATGTGGCTTGAAGTGTGGGATGTCGAAACACAAAAATTGGATGTCAGAGTGGGGAAAGTTCGTGCACGAAGGCCAGTGACTGATGTGCCGGTGTTTTGGACAACCAAAGACAAAACACTCGTGACCGTATTGAACTTCAATGACGATGACAACTCCTGGGGTCAACATACAATCTATGAATTCGACGCGTTAACACTCAAGACTGTCGGAACACCGACGTCATCACTGATCTAGCACTTTCATTCGATTGTGCTCTTCTCGCTAGCGCTTCCAATCTTCGGGGCAACATCAAACTCTGGGCCTTCGAGTCTCGCCAACTCCTCGCTTCGTTTGACATTCAGAGTCCCCTACACCTTCTCTTCTCACCCAACTCGCCCCCGGAGCTGGCTTACTCGAATGGCAGCGGGATCCACATATGCAACATTCCGTCTAAGATCATTGCTAGTATCTGGCCTAACGTATGCATCTATGCACATATATCTATCCGTTCGTATGCTAACATTCTCTTCCAGACAAGTGTAGCTAAAAATCCTCGCCTCGCTGATTTACTCAATGTACGTGACCAGCTATTCACCCACACCGCTCCACTCAATGTCATTATATATAACAGTCCGACGCAACACCTCGTGGTGTGCGTCGTAAACCAGTCATCTCACATGTTCCATCTTTTGCTCCTCGGCCGCAAAGACCTTCCCCTGCCATACACTCATGGCGACCTGCCTTCCTCCGTCATCTCCGCAAACTCATTCCTTCTTCCTCTCCAGCTCCTCCTGTGCGGAATGATCATCCCCGTGATCCCCTGGATGTATGCCTCGTCTACCCATTTACTTCATATTTGACTTGACGATTCTTTGCAGTTCCCTGCTACATCTCCCCTACCTCACAACTACTCACACTCGGCGCAGGAAGCAACTAAGACTCATTCACGTATAAATGCCTACGAGAACGTGAGTGTCAACTGCCACAGTCATATCTTCGACTTACATTTTTCAGTCTCGGTCCCAACCAGCACTATCACCCATCACACAGTCACGCCTCCACCACCTATCAAGCTGGTGGCCCATTCGTATAGGTCATACATCTCCGCCTATCGTCGACGTTCCTCTCGCCCCGGGTAAACTAGTATGCACGATTCACTTTTCTTACTGTGGTCCGGGTCTCACATCCGTTTCCAGCGCACCGCTACAGCTGGTGCTCCCACCCATGACGACGACGACTTGATTCGTGATTCGTGATGAAGACTATGTTTCCCCGTGTCCTTCACCGAACTATAATTCACAGCAATCGCCCGCAGTGCTCACCGACACCGGAACACATGGAAGTAGGGTACCGCACGGGTAACACCGAGGGTCGGAAAGTTGACACCGCACCCGCACCCGCCAACACCGTACCCTTCACGGGTACGGGTACACACCGACCCGTCAATGTCGCGGTTTATGGAAAACACCGCGGTGTCTCTGAACACCGCGGGTACATTACCAAGAAGAGTGTATTAAGTATTAACAACAATGAAATAAAATAGTACTACTTTTCCTTGTCATTCTCCTCTGCTTCGACTTCATTTCGCTTCCGTTTTTGAGTCCTGACAGCGGCTAAAAGGTCCTCCATCACCAGAAGATCACTTCTGCCCCGGCGACCTGCACAAAGAAGCTCGCGGAGTTCACGATCATTGATTATATTAACTGGGTGATTACTTTCAGTGATCCATTTCACGAGACGAGCACTGAAACTAATGTTAGCATGCAAAAATATCCAGATTCAGATCATTTACCGAACTTCTGGGTTCGTGTGTGTCCGATGGGAGTAATGGACGGGCTGTTGGCCTTGACGTGCAAATGCTGCGTAGACAGAGCCACTATTAGCACCAGCATCCTTGCCCTTCATGGCGTTGTTGACGGCATCCTCGCCAAAGCATCCAATGGCATGGTGCTTCAGATTAGTCGTCGAGGACTTATCCTTTGTATCCTGATAGCGGCGCACACCACCTAAAGCTGTCTTACACTTACGCGCACCACACGGGAAAAAATGACACAAGCGGCCATTGTGGTGTTGGACCACAACTTCGGATGAAAAGAAACTATAGATAGGTGACCGCCAAGTCTTCTTGAGAGCCTCTGTATCATTGTATAATCAGATATTTGCAAAAATCAATGGAAAGAAACATACCAAGATCTGCAGAAGGATCGGGATCAGGCTCGAATGCACCTGCCGTTGATTTGTTATCGTCAGTGGCAAGTGAATCAGTACTTGATCGCGTAAGATCAACGGTGTCTGTGGGGCTCGATCGAGAAGACCGAGACACAAATGACTGCTTGACCTTCTTCAAGGGGCGGGCCAGAGCCTTAGCACCCTTTGCAACAGCCTTTTTGAGTGACCTGGCCTTCTCGGAGATGGACGACGAGATAGACTTAGATGATGAGTGTGACTGGGTAGACGAAGCATCAGATGCCTTCTTTGTGAGCTTAGTTTTCATGGGGAGACGACTCAGTGGACTTACTGGTCTCGAGTTTTTGCCTTGGCTTTATGGTAGTGACTCGAGCTTCTCTGCAACGAAGTGTCAGCTCAATAAATTGCTAGAATGATTCACGGGGGTACAAAAGACATGACAGAAATCAGTATAGCATTCACTTGTGATCCTCAAGCTCTCAGAGGAAGGAAAAACAGAGAATCAAACACGGTGTTCAATGGCTGTTGCGCGCCTGGTTCCCGATTTGGTATATTATACCCGCCCAAACACCGTCAACCCGCGGTGAATGGCCACGGTATGCTCAAGGGTACGACTATCCTACTCCGTACCCATACCCTCCAAACCCGTCAGCATAGAACCGCGGTGTTACCCGTACCCGTGCGTTTCCCTACATGGAAGTGGCCGTTTCTGCTGTTGCTAAATCGTCGCATGTGATGTCAACTTCTCAATTTGTGGCCACTAGTACAACCCTCGAATTACTTCCCCTTCTTGTATCAATGACATGTAAGATAACTAAACCTCACGCATTGAGACCTGTGCAGCAAGGAAGCTGATGATATGGTTGCTGGCTTTGAGGTCCAGGTGTGATGCTTGTCATTACAAGGGACTCATGTATCTATTACTGGTGTTTCCATTCACGTCTTGACGAGGCATGTTTCTGCCATCGGTCTGTTCAACTCGAACGCAGTTCTGTTGAATCGGCATTGGCGACGGATGGTGCTGATCAGGCACAGACGCACGACTATCCAACAATCACCTATAGTGCCGGAGAGCATGAACACGGCCGGTTGTATGGCTACTTCTAAGTTGGCCGAGCAGATATCTTCTGATATTTTTCTTTGGTTGCGTTGCTTGTTGCAATAATGTCGACTTCTCGATATGCAGCCACTAGTATACCCCTCGGATTACTCACCGTCCTTGTATGAATGAGATGTAAGATAATTATGAACCTCGCGTCTCTGTCTAATGCAAGCACGGTCCCTGATCCCTAATATCACCCCACTTACAAGCTTTCGTGTGGGATGAAGAATATTGTCCAGACGACATGTCTGTCTAACGTCGATAGGCAATCAATCAACAGTCAATTATTGCGAATTTCACAGGGCGTGCTCTTTACACAGCAAAATCATGTATCATACAGGAATATGGTCCACAGAAATGCGAATACTGTATGTGCACCAGTCACAAACCACTGCTCGTTGCTGACAGTGCAGAACCGAGATCGTAGGTAGCGGTACTCTCCTAGCGCATTTCCCTTGTTCTTCCCTGCCAGAAATGGAAAAGTACTTGGGTAGTGGGCAACATAGTTCTTAAATAGATATTTTGATATCGAGGCCTGCGAGCGTACCAATTCGAATGCGAGAAAGCTGACTATCGTCAACAATGGCTCTGAGGTCCAGGTGTGATGGAAAGTCGAGGTTATCGCCAGTCTTTGTTACATGAAATGCGAAACAGCGTCGCGGTCGCGATACGATACGATACCGAACCTGACCGGTAGCACAAGATTCTGTCGAAGTGCGGCGCTGACGCGTTTGGTATCGTCAGGGCCTGAGTGCTACAAGCTCAAAGCAGCTATGCAGCATGTGCATAGAGTTCTGCAGGCGAATTTAGAATATGCAGACATTAGCAAGACACAGGAGAATTCACAACAAACTTACCCTGCCGGAGTCCTCGGGCGCACCTCGAGCCATGAGCAGTGAAGATGTAGCAGGACGAATCTCCCCAAAAGTTGGATACTTGTGAGCCTAGGTTGTTGGTGAGCACTCATACATAACTCAAATAGTAGAGGAGCTCTCGAGTGTAGGAGAGAATGCATGTGGGGTTCGAACTGGTGCTCAGTGGTACATAGCAAGTACTACAGGCTATGTGGCTTTGGGCGCTCGAACACGAAAATGGTATGATGATGCGCCGAAACATGAGAAGCAGGTCTGAGAAGGAAGGCGTAAGAAGCTATACACAGGAAAAGGTTCTTAAGCGGCAGTAGATATGGTCATATGCCCATCATTCCCAGGCGGTTGCAGCTAGTATCTTGGTAAGATAACAAACCCTGTCTGAATATCCAGCACGGATGAACTGACAATTAGCTTGAGCAGGGAAGTGCAGCAGTGTTCGAACAAGGTGAGCACCTTCAAAATCACTATCGACATCAAGCCAACAGCACACGAGGAGAGCTCACCGACGGTCCTTCGAATACATCCGCATAATTGACATACTCGGCGAAGACATCAGCCATGGCTTCAAGCTCGATGCGGTCCGGTGCGGCATCAAACAAATCAATTCTGACACCGATCATGACCCTTCAGGGTCATGAACCTTTCACTGTCTACTTTTTGAATGGCGAGCAACAGAATTGGCACGAAGTTTCATCCATCTGCTACTTTCCGGATGGCAAGCACATGATCAGCGGATCAGGGGATAAGACCGCTCGACGATGGGACCTGCGGGCTGGTAAGGAGATCGAGGAGGTGCGAGAAGTTTGTGAGCGGGAATTGTGGGCTGTGGCGGTATCAAGGGATGGTCGATGGGTTGTGACAGGTGGTGGAGTTTTCGACGCAGGTGCACGTGGAGTTTTCAACGAGTGCCTGGGGGAGCTCAAAGTCTGTGATGATGAGACGGGGATTGTGAGAAGATTTGAAGGTCATTCAACGCAAATCACCTGCATTGATATATCTGCGAACAGCACGTTGATGGCGAGCGGGTCGTACGGTGGCACAGCGCGGATTTGGAACTTGGACACTGGAAAACTGGTAGCTGGCCCGTTCCAAAGTGATGACACCACCGGTGTGGGTGCGGTTCGATTCTCTCAAGACTCGAAGAAGCTCGCAGTCAAGTCAAATATAGCAAAGTGGCTTGAGGTGTGGGATGTCGAAACACAGAAATTGGATGTCAGCCTCAGAGTTGGGAAAGATGCCGCTGTTGACTGGTTAGTGTCTTATGCGCCGGTGTTCTGGACAGCCAAAGACAAAACAGTCGTAGCCGTATTGGACTTCAATGGTGACAATGATAGCTCCCCATGTCATAAGACGGTCTGTGAGTTCGACGCGTTAACGCTGAAGACTGTAGGAGCCCCATTTGAAGGGCACACCGGTAACATCTATGGTCTAGCACTTTCATTCGACTGTGCTCTTCTTGCTAGCGCTTGCAGCTCTACCGTCAAGCTCTGGGCCTTCGAGTCCCGCCAGCTCCTCGCCTCATTCGATGTTCAGTTTGCCTACTCCCTACTCCTCTCACCCAACTCACTTCAGCTGGCTTACTCGACTGGCTTGGACACCAACATCTACATATGCGACATTCCACCCAAGATCATTGCCACTATCTGGCCAAACGTATGCATTTACGCGCATATATATCTATTCTCGCGCTAAACATTATCTTACAGACCAGTGAACCTAAAAATCTCAATATCCTCAATGTGCGTGATCATTCCTATTCATCTACGCCATCCCATAAATATCATTTTTGCAGTCTAACGCAACACGTCGTGCTGTGCCTCGTAAACCAGTGATATCGCCTGTTACAGCTCCTTGGCCGCAAAGACCCCCTACCACACAGCGACGTGATTTCTTCCACTACCTCCGCATAGTCCTTCCTTCTCGCACGAACGCACGTGGGAATGATCAGCACCGTGATCCCCTGGATGTACGTCTTGTTCACTTATTTGCTTCGCATTTGACTTGATGAATCTTTGCAGTTCCCTGCTACATCTCCATTGCCTCACAAATACTCACACTCGGCGCAGGAAGCAACTAAAACTCACTCGCGTATGAATCCCTACGAGAACGTGAGTGTCAACTACCATAATTATAACCATAACTTTGACTTACATTTTTTAGTCTCAACCACCCATCACCCAATCATCTACAACCTTCAAAGCCCGCCTACGCGACCTACGGACGGGTCATGCATTGTCGCCTATTGTCGGTACTCCTCTCGCGCAGGGTAAAGAGGTACGTTTGATGGAATCTTTTTTTAATTATTGAATAATTTATGCATCCATTTACAGCGCAATGCTGCAGCAGATGCTCCTCCAAAAAATAATAAGGACTGGATACCTTATGAAGACCATGTTCCTTCACGCCCTCCTTCACCAAACCCCGATTCACAACCACGACACCACCACCCACAGTGCAAATCAACACCGGAGAGCATGGGAGTGGCCGGTCATGCGGCTGCTTCTAAATTGGTCTCGCAGGCATCTTCCAGTAGTTTACCTTTCATTTTCGCTACTCGCGCTATAACGTCAACATCGACTTCTCAATATGCAGCCACTAGTTTACCCCTTAGATTACTTCCTGTACTTGTATCAATGTTATGTAAGATAACTATAAACCTCACTCATTGAGGCCTGCGTGTATCAAGTCGAACGCAAGTCTGTTGAGTTCGAGTGAATCGGCATCGGCGGCTGAAGTTGCTGATCAGACACAGATATCCGACTATCCACAACCCTCCTCTCCGACGGCCCAATCGAGATCGACAACAGGCATCCACTCGTTGCCGCCCGGAACGAGGACCGCTCATGCTTAACGCAGACATTCATACACATATGTACACTCCAAGTCATGGCTCACTCACTGTTGCAGGGTGCTGGCTTGCTATTATCCAATTAAGTACTTGAAAATGCATAAACTTTTTTGAGCCACTGTATCATTGTCAACACCACTGAGTAGTCACAGTACTGTCAATGAGATCTACAAATGCCATGCATACAATGATTGCTATTCACATGAATTTGTACTCAGTATCAAAGACAACACACAACTTTTAGTGACAACTATACAAATTTGCAGGATACAAGAAGGGATACAACCACAACTAAGGACAAATGCAAAATAAAACCTCGTAAAGTACAAATATGCAGACCATTGAATATCATCCGTACTCAATGCAAGCAATGACTTGGCGGATTACCCCTAATAAGCTCCGCAACATTGACCGGCATTTCGTCCTTGTGAATTAAATCATCAGCGATGAAGACAGCACGGATCAACGACTGAGGGGGCAACGTACAATTTGTGTGCTGTGGAGTTTTTCTGGGGTGGAGTGAGTGGTGAAGGTAGCCAGTTAAAAATGACATACCGATGTCGCGCAGGATACGCACTTCGTCGTCAGTCACGACCTAACGAATTGTACATGAGAATATCAAGCGAGTGTGATGAAGGACATAACGTACATTGATTACAACACCTTTCTGGCCAAAACCACCCGAGTGCCGAATACGATGTATGTAATCCTCATGATTGCTGAGTGAAGCGGCTCAGTCAGTAGATTTAAAAAAACTCAAGGCAAAATTAATTACCCCGGAAGATCATAGTTGATGACAAGGGAGACTTGTTGGACGTCAATCCCTCGGGCCAAACCATCTGTTGTGATGAGCACGCGACTACAGTAAAGATCAAAACTTTCTATATTCAAGCGAGCCAAAAAAAAAAATGACGAACGACGCGCCACCACGGAATTCCGCCATGATAGCATCTCTTTCCTTCTGAACTATTTGACTATGCATCGGTGATACAGTGAAGTTCGCTGCACGCATCTTTTCAGTCAGCCAATCAACCTATTTCAACCAGTAAGCTACATCGAAGAGCGATTTGTTCGGAGACATACCTTGCGCCGGGTGTTGCAAAAGATGACAGCTTGTGTGATGGTAAGTGTGTTGTGCAGGTCACACAACGCGTCGAACTTCCAGGCATCTTTTTCTACAGCAACAAAAAATTGTTTGATCCCTTCTAGCGTTGACTCATCATCACTCTTGACGAGGATACGAATGGGATTGGTCGTGAATTTTGTCGTCATCTCCAACACGTCGTGAGGTAGTGTCGCACTCAGTAGGACAACCTGAGTAGCTGGAGGGAGGGTAACGGTACACGTCATATATTTGGTCCTTGAATCCCTTTTTGAACAGCTCGTCTACTTCATGGAGAACCAGTATTTTAATGTTGCGCGTCCGCAAAGCACGGCGCCGAATCATGTCGAAAACACGACCAGAGGTTCCTGACACCACATGTTGACCGCATTCCAACTTTTGAATGTCCTCGCGAATGGGTGTACCTCCGATGCAAGCATGACACTGGACATTCATTTGTCCACCGAGAGCCAGAACTGCTGATTGGATCTGGGTCGCCAGTTCGCGCGTAGGCGATAGCACCAGAGCCTGTGTTTCGCAAACAGAGACGTCGATAGACTGCAAAATAGATATCGAGAAGGTGGCAATTTTACCGGTTCCAGACTGTGCTTGTACAATGACATCGCGACCCTGTGTTATTGGGAGAATAGCTCGCTGCTGTATAGCAGACGGTTTCTTGAAGTCTGTATACGAACTTCAGCACTTGCAACACTGCAAGGAGAAACATAAACTTACCGTACGCATATATGCCGCGAAGAAGGTCCTCTTTCAAGTTGAGATCTTCAAAAGTCGACACAACCGAGACTGCCTCGGAGGACTCAAACACAAGTTTCTATGAAATCCACGCAATTTATTTTGCCCTTCTCTGGGCTTTTTGACAAACTTGCCTCGTCTCCAGGGTTTATTCCAGACATGGTGACCTATGGGTGAGGCCTGAGGTCTAAGTATCTGATGCTAATTCTAATTCTATGTTATGATTGTTATCCGATGAGTCCGTTTGTACTTGTGTATGATTCCATGTACCGTATTAGTAATCATGTACTTTCTACTGCTTTCATTTGATTGTGCTAGAGCTTAGCGCTTCCAATTGGGATATATGAGCCGCCAGCTCCTGATCTCATTCAACGTTCAATCTCCCTATTCCGTTCTCCTCTCGCCCAACTCACACCAGTTGGCTTACTCGGCCGGCACCGAGATCTACACATGCGACATTCCACCCAAGATCATTGCCAGTATCTGGCCTAACGTATGCATCCACGCACATATATATATCTATTCTTGCGCTAAACGTTATCTTACAGACCAGTGAACCTAAAAAATCCCAATATGCTCAATGTACGTGATCCCTATTCATCTACGCTCTCCTATCAATGTCATTTTTGCAGTCTGACGCAACACGTCGTACTGTATCTCGTGAACCAGTGATTTTGCCTGTGACATCTTTTGCTCCTCGGCTGCAAAGACCTTCCACTACCGCACAGCGACGTGATTTCTTTCGCTACCTCCGTAATCCTTTCTCGCACGAACGCACGTCGGAATGATCATCCCCGTGATCCACTGGATGTACGTCTCAGTCACCTATTTGCTTGTATTTGACTTGACGAATCTTTGAAGTTCCCTGCTGCATCTCCATTGCCCCGCAACTACTCACACTCGGCGCAGGAAATAACTAAGACTATTCGCGTATGAATCCTCATGAGAACGTGAGTGTCAACTGCCACAGTCATATCTTCGACTTACATTTTTCAGTTTCAGTCCAAACTAGCACGATCACCTATCACACAGTCCCGCCTCCACCACCTATCAAGCTGATGGCCCATTCGCATAGGCCATGCATCTCCGCCTATCGCCGATGTTCCTCTCGCCCTGGGTAAACTGATATGCACGGTTCACTTTTCTTGCTGCAGCCCAGGTCTCACACATCCGTTTACAGCGCATCGCTACAGCTGGTGCTCCCACCCATGACGACGACGACTTGATTCGCGATGAAGACTATGTTTCCCCGTGTCCCTCACCAAACCCAAATTCACGTCCACGGCCCGGAGTGCCCACCAGCACCGGATCACATGGAAGCGGCCGGTTTTGCGGTTGCTTCTAGATTGTCGCATGTCGATATTGACTTTTCAATATGTGGCAACTGGTACAACCCTCGAATCGCTTCCCTCCTTGTATCAATGGCATGTAAGATAACTATAAATCATGCATATAGACCTACGCAGCGAGGAAGCTGACGATATGGGTCACTGGCTTTGAGGGCCAGGTATGTTGGATATCATTGAGTGACTCGTGTATCTACCTACGTAGTACTTCACGTCCTTTCATCTACATCAAAAATAAATACAAAGAACGACGACTTCCACAAAATAGACTTCTGCCTGCAGCCTTCCTGAATCATTGCGTCGAACGTGAGCCAAGCGAGTTCGAGTGAATCGGCATCGGCGACCGAGGGTGCTGGCCAAGCACAGGCACATGACTATCCACAACACTCCTCTCCGACGGCCCAATCGAGATCGACAACAGGCGTCCACTCGTTGTCGTCCGGAACGAAGACCGCTCGTGCTTAACGCAGACATTCATACACATATGCACACTCCAAGTCACGGCTCACTCACTGCTGCAGACATAGACATCTCATGGTCCACTCCCGAGTCAGCTTGTCGCCAAGACCAGTTTCCTAACGAGCCCCGCGCAAAGTCGTCTGATTTCATTCTTTCTCGTAGTTGGACTTTTGCGTTCAAGGTGCGCAGGATCGACAAGGTGTAGAGTTTTCCGGTTTGAAGCAGGAATACGAAAACAAGACGGTTGGCATTTGCCTGGGTAGAATGTTGGCTTTGTTGGTATCACGGTGAAGAACTGAACTTGCACCCACGTTATGCGAGAAGAACAGTCCTGCGGAAACAGCAACGCATAATGATGGCCAGACTGCAGACT
Source organism: Suillus subalutaceus (assembly GCF_016647625.1). Classification (NCBI taxonomy): domain Eukaryota; kingdom Fungi; phylum Basidiomycota; class Agaricomycetes; order Boletales; family Suillaceae; genus Suillus; species Suillus subalutaceus. The sequence goes on from NW_024540337.1 coordinate 30,506, forward strand.
CTGTGGCGACAGCGCAAAACCTTAGGAGTGCTCTGTCGAGGTGGTGTACGCCGGTTTTGTTTTTCCATAAGAAAAAAGCGACTTTTGAATCACATCAATCAAATAAGGTGTCGGCGAGCGCACAAAAGGCTCACGAATAACAGAGAGAATGACATCGAGCACTTCAAGGATATAACATCAGTTCTGCACATAAGATCATTCATAGCGACTTACCGAGCACCGCCGTGGTCCAATACGAAAATGAGATGACGCTCAGCTAGAAGTGCAGTTGGGCACACATGCAAATTCAAGTAAGCGTTTACGTACAACGACATCGCTAGGCTTGGGATGGACGGCGCCCAGACGTGAAAAAGCCACCGCCTGAAGATGCCAAATCAACGTCAGATCCAAATAGCAGAAGGTAAATCACGCACGATCAAGATATTCGCGACGTATGTGGTTATCGTGAACGCGAACAACACGGCTATCCACCAGCTTCCTTTTGTAACCTAGCAAAACCAAAATTTTGAGAGTTCGTACTAGAGCTGATGCTTGGAATACATACCCGCCAGCAACGTCGGAGGAGGAAGAGCTTGTTTATTCCGCTGATGAAACCGTTGAGGAAAACCGCGAACCATGCTCGTGGAATCCTCAGCTGATCCCAAGAAGTCAAACCAGAGATCAGCACAATCATATGTTGACATACCAGCATCCTACTTTCCACATTTGCCTTCCAAGCTATGTATCCTTCGAACGCCGTCTGTGCACTTTCCCAAGCATCGAACACTAAGCACGCACAACACTCGCGCTAAACAAAGCCAAGCACTCACAGAGAAAGCAGCGTAACAAAAGCTACGAAAAGATTACGACCCCAGGAATCTTCATAACACACCTCGTAGTATTGCCCAGCTTCAATGACGATGATACCCTGGAAGAAAAACTGTATAAATACGCCGACAAGGATAGCACCAGGTGGCTCCTCGACAGCGTGTATGGTCCGATCGGTTACAATGTTCATGGTCGGATGGCTCGCGTTGAACATAACTCAGTCGATGGGTGGGACGAAGAGCTGTAGAACCGATTCATGTCAAGGGTGGTTAGAATTCAAATCAAGGCTGAGACAGCTCAACGTGTATGCATGGTATGGCTGACATTTTATGATGCGCATAGCATAAAATTATCAAGATTCTAGTGGACATAAAATAACAATATACGTAAGACGTACTAGCGTAAGGACATGAATTGTGAGGGAAGGAGAGTCACGAGGGTGGTGATGGTGCTAGTGCCTCAAGGTCTCTCCTATGACGGAGGTCCTCCCAGATCGTGGGGTGTTCTCGCGTACAATGTATAATGAGGTCTTCAAGCTTTGGGTTCACTAACACATCCGGTGGTTCGGGTATCATCTCCATGTCGAAACGATCACTGGGAAAGACGATGAGGACTGCAGGCATGCAGAACGAGGGTTGACTTACAGGCATCTGCCACAGAAATATCCATCGGCTACTTCAGCATCCTGCTCGTAGATCAAGTAGACGCAGGCTTCGACGGGTCGCAAATTATCCACACTCGGTGGTGCACCTTGTGTCTCTTGAGCAGGCGACGGTGTGACGGAGCTTGGCGAGATTGGATTGGAACCAACTGCAGTGTCTGAAGGCGTGACTGCAACCGCAACCTCGTCGTTCGTAACGCCCACTTGGCCTGCTGAGGCTGCGTCCATCGTTTCTTTAGCAAGTGGCGCAGAAAGCGAGGGTGAGACTGGCGAGCTTGGTTTTGAACCGACTACGGTGTCCGGAGAGGCTGGGTTGGGCTCAGGATTCACGTTGACAAGCACATCCTGAGGCGACTGGGTGGTGGGCTCCGCAGTCCTTTGTCTCTTTGTCAACTCGATATCCTGCGCCACTGAGCCATCCACGGCAGAATTCGTGCGTTTTAGACCGCTAGACTGATCAACCCGCCCACCTCTAGCTTGATCTGCCACCCTTTCGTCTTCCCCGGTCAGATCTACACATAGAATAGGACGTGACGTCGCAGTATGCAACTTGGGGTGTAGATCGAAAGGTACAAGTGGCGCTGATACATTTCGATAGACAGCTTGCGATGTGTGCATATGCGAATGAGTGAAAGGCGGTTGCTGAGGGCGATTGAGATTAGCCGGGGCTGAGATAGGAGGCATGTATGCAAATTCTGTGGGCGACCTAGCTCCAAACATTGGGGGTGCGGATGCCGGTGACGGGAGGTTCCATCTCTGAGACATGAGAATGGGTTGCTGAGGTGGGTAAGGCTGATACGATGATTACTTCAAAGCCTAAAAGCAGGGGGACTAGACGTACATTTTGAACACCATCAGAAACCCTCCTTTGAGCGTGTGCTTGACGGGTGGGTTGCAGCTGATGAGGTGGCAGGGTGTGTTGGACCTGTGGTCGCATTTGTCGTAAATGTTGTGCTTGCTGCTGAAACTGTTGCTGCGGTAAACGAGAAGGCTGGAGTCGGGGAGCACCCTCGGCAGACACTCGTCGCTGATGAACCTAAGAGATACAGTTATTCATGCCTTGTGAGATTAGATAGAAAGTACCAACATCGCCAGGGGTAGGGATTCTGGGCTGGATGATTTGAGGGACAGATTCTGCAGTGCACAATCAGAAAAGCTAGGATACAGTGAACAGGAAAAGTCTAACTTGAGGGAGATAATACACTTGGAGAAGACTGGCTGCGTTGTTTAGCCATAGTGTATTTGTCCTGGAGAATTTGCATGTCTCTGCAAATGCGATTAGTATATGCCCTCATGTGGTCGAGTTCTTCGATGAGATATTGATGTGAGGTGCCTTTATTGACACTGAAAAGGATCTCCTGGTTTTTCCGAGCGAAAGCGATGCGTTCACTCTCAAGAGTACGTATCCTCTCTTGCATGTGAGTGAATTGTTGCAGCTGAGTGTTCGGATTGGCCGAGAGATGTGAGACGTGGTCTTTGAGCGTCTGAATGGCAGCGGTGAGCCGGCAATTGTCTTGATAGAGCTTCCCATTGTCCTCTTGGAGTGATTGAACGAGTTGTGTGGCTTGTTGTAGCTTATCTATCATGGTTGGGTGGAGACCCAGCTCTTCGATGCAGCCATTAGTGGTGGATGCAAGTATTTCGACGATCTTTGAATGTAGTCTGCCATCTTGGTTTGCACTGCTGTTGAGCGCGTTAGAAGCAAATAGGAGGAGAGGTAACAAAGGCTTGCCCTCTGTCTGGTTGAACGGTATCGGGATAAGGCCCGACATGTGCTTCAGGAGATGACATCCAACAGCCGATATATGCAATATGTAAATCACTCGTGTGATCGATAGAGGGAAGGAGAAAATATTGAGGGGAAAACTTCTCAATTTGTAGGCGGAGATTTTTAGTCGAAATTGACTTAGGTCACCAGGATTTAACGTTTTGTTTGATCCGTAGACCCGGCGCTCTATAGCTAGCGTTATTAGCTTATGATGATCCGGTGGGGTTGTCGCGAACGTGAGTGTAGCAAGTGGCAAGTCGTAGTTCAGCCTTTTTGTATGGCGGCAGGTTCTTTGTACAATTGTCGGAGTCATATTGGAAAAGCAGCGAGGCTGCAACGCGTTTGATCACGTTAGACTAACTCATCATCTTCTATCTTATCATACGGTCCGAGCATTCTAGGGTACGCCCCCATCTGGTGGATCCCATCCCGTTGAATCTCCTTTATAGTCACACTCAAAGAATAAGTACCAATAAAGGGCAAGAAGAACTTCCAATGAGTGAACACAACGACGAACACGCTGCAGATACCATCTCCCAATCGTATGTGTCGGTACTTTCACGGCCCAACTGGTTGGTTGCGCGAGACACTTTTGGGCTTCTCCAGACCTGAATACGATTAACCTTCACAAGAGGACTTCAGTTGTTCCAACTGTCAAGGAGAGCAACCCACCATTCACGGCCGATAACTCGAAGCTGGTTAAATTCGTCGAAACCGAAGGAATTTCTGTCATAGTTCAAGAATTGCATTGAACAGCAAAGAAGGAAAGCAGAAAGCATGATGGTGCTGCGACGCCTGCGTACCCAAGACAGGGCTCAGCGACAGCGGTTACTTGGTTCGTAACGACCTTGGCACCTTGCATTGAAATATGATTGTCGTGATCATGAAGAGTGACACTCTCACAATCATATTTCGACGCAGGAGTCAAGAGGAGCCAAGGAATTGAGTAAGTTGAGGAATGCAGGTTAATTATCAACGGGTGCAAGTTATAACGACTCGCAGCGAGGAGTTTGTAGATGCCAGTGTACGCTTTGGGTAGTTTTGGTCATGGCAATCTGCAACAACACAAACTCTTCTGTTCGTACCGTGAAATGTATGGCATCCTCTCAGATGCAACAGCGCAACTAAATGTTAAATAGACAATCAAAATGATTGCATTTTATGCATTATGTGACGATGTATCAGCAGTCTGAACCTTCGGCTTGGATGATCAATCCTTCCACTGGCGTCGACGAGAGTCGGAAGCTAAAATTCTCGCTGTCCAAAAGATACTCCGTGGATTGCAGATGATGGTAATGGACCTCCTGTTGTACTCAATGTCGGAAAGACCCTCCATGGCAACTTGGAGGGACGGTTTTTTTGTGTCAATCCCGAATTCGATACTGTCACTCGTACACTTTCTTGAATCTTGATGTGTTGGATCGATGAGCGAGCAACTCCACGTCGGTTTACGACCGCTTCGTGAGCCTGCCATATACAGTGATATACTGCGCGGAATACAAGCTTCTCGCCTGCCTTGTGTTCTCTAGCCGTGATGATAAAACGAGCCTCGTCAATGGAAAAAAAATCCACTTGACGAAATTCTGATCCTTCAGCAGCAGCGCGAGATATGGAATACGTTTTCCTTCTGGAAAGAATTGCTCCGGTGCAACAAGGTGATTATAGAAGGCTCCCAACGCAAAACTCCCGATGCGGCGGCAGAACTCGGGAGTTTTGCCAACCAGTTTGGCAAAAGTGGTTGTGCCTGGTCCACGGCAGAACTCACACGAAAGGAGGGTGGCAGAACTCCAGGGTATCCGAGACTCGTGGAGATGTATTTTAGATCTCTGATAACACAGTTTGAATTCAAGAGACCGACGTCGTGTCCCTATGTAAAGTAAGATGGTGCATGTGGCTGGAGGGCGCCCCTTCGTATCATTGATCACCAACAATTTCGAGCGCCTGGAACGAGAACATTGCGGCGATACTGATAACTTGGCATCGATCATCAAGTGCTCAATTCCAGGGTCATGACAATCCGAAATCCACCCACTCAAGTTCTTTGCTGTAAGAATCTTCTCAATTGTAGGGCGTTCTCAGTTGACACATTTGAAACACTCGGCAAAATTCGTGCAAACCTCAGGCTTCGACGCCACAGCGCCGTAAAAGCCGCAGAGGCTGGGAAGTCCAGTGTCCACCCGCCGTCAACATGTCACATGCACAATCGTCAAGACGTTGGCATTGCTGTCGAGATTGCACAGGATCTTGAAGTACCCCTCGTGACCTTCTTGCTGGTCTAGAGGGTATCTCGCCAGACAACATTACTGCTGAGTTCGCAGCCCTCGAAGAGTTGAAAAGGCGATCACAAGGGATTCCATGGTGCCGCCATCTGGTGGTTGCTCGAACATCTTCATGACATAGCGGGGCACGAGCGCAGGAATAGAGTGCGTACTCAGTAAGGCGCTGAATCGGAGGAAGAGGTGTAAGCATCCTCGAGAAAATGGGTCAAACATCAAGATGCGAATGTCTTTACTTTTTGAGCTGTCACAACTGCCGAAGGATAATGTTAGTATAAAACTGTTGCCAGCATGTCCCCGTCCGCGAGGATGAAAATTATTATTGGAATTTAGTTCGAGCGGGGATGAGTATGTGAAGTTTAGGTCGCTTGTGAGCGCGTGGGTAGGAGATCAAGGTATCTTGCACTGTGATACATCTTGAGAAAATCCGATAAGATGATGATCTGGCCAGTACGTACGTGCCCAGGGCCTGGGGGATTTTCAAATACCCATGACCAACCTATTCGGAAAATCGGAATAAGTGTTGTGTTGACCGACGATGACCCGATTGACAATTGTGACGACATCGGACGCGAGTCGGCGAGTACCTTGGTCATTAAATGAGCTTAGGAATAGGCGCCTAGGATGCGCTCAACGCGGAGTCTGAGACTAGCAAGCATGAAGCATATTTAATCGACAATGACAAACCCGGATGAAATGTCGTAGTAAGCAACTGCCCACGACCGTGAAAAAAAACAACCCAAAGACGACAATAGCGTAAATGTTTACCTGCCTTGTACAAGTTTTGACAGTAGAGGTGTCACAGAATCAAGCAACGCGAGTAATATATGGGTCCATCTGAGAGAGTACGTTACCCAAATTAAATGCTGCGACCTTGATGGTCCTCATATGAGTGATGTGGTCACATAGATGCATCGATGAGTCACGTCACCTATTTATCCACACTTGCATCAAACTTATAAGCAAGACATTTAGAATCAGATGCGCATAGTCCGGCCTCCGTTCCCACTCGTTCCTAACCAACACTTGTGCTTCCACCTCCATTCAAATGGCCTTGACAGAATCCTTTTATCCGAACATCTCTTCACCATTGTTAGCGGAATCTGACACAGCTCTCCTGGACGTTCTCACCAGCCCTCGATGGCAAGGCGTGCAGAAATTCTCCAGAAGGGATGCTGCTTTAGATCCATTATTACTTGCAGTAGCAGCCTCTGCAGGCGCCCGCACCACCCGAAATCATTATCATCATGATTTCTTTCCCGGTGCCCAAGCCGATGCCGTCGCGCGTAGCAAGCGGGCTGCAGAGGATACAAACAAGCCTCAGGAGCGCAAGCGTATGTCATATGTGAGCAAGCAAGGCCCTCGAAGACTGCGCTTGCAGCCCACCATTTCTCCGCAACCAGCTATAGCCTCTCAATCCATTTCCTTGGCTGGATCATCACCCATATCCTCTATAGAAGTTAAATGCATGGCTCGTACCCGTATACCCACGCCACATGGTCCGGCTTTCTTACACCTCTACCACAATAACCGTGACAACAAGGAGCATCTTGCCATTGTCGTAGACCCGGCGCAATACTCGGACGATAGTTCTGTTCTAGCACCGCCAATCCGCAGCCGTTCTTTAGACGCTGTTTGGAGTGATGACGAAACAGACATGGACCGTATCATACGAGGGGCATACGTAGGAAAACTATCTGCTACATCCCAACACCCATCTCGTCCTTCCTTACATCAACCATCTCCCACAACCTCCATCCCGTCTCCCCTTGTTCGTATTCATTCCGAGTGTTTCACTGGTGAAACAGTGGGCAGCATGCGCTGCGACTGTGGCGAACAGCTAGATGAAGCCATTCATCTCATTTCTCAACCAATATCTCTTCCCGACAACGTATCACCCAATTCAAGGTCGATGCCCGGCCGCGGTGCTGTAATTTATTTGAAGCAGGAAGGTCGTGGAATCGGCCTTTTGTCCAAAATACGCGCCTATAATTTGCAGGATTTGGGCCACGACACCGTCACAGCCAATTTGATGCTCGGCCATCAGGCCGATGAACGTGGGTACGAAATTGCCATCGCCATTTTGCGTGACCTTGGGCTTGGTTCGGAGCTCGGCGAGGGTGTTCGGCTATTGACGAACAACCCTGACAAAGTTCAAGCTCTTGAGAAGGAGGGCCTGAGGGTTGCAGAGCGGGTGCCGATGGTGCCTAGAAGCTGGAAACATCGGTCTCACTCACAAGCGGACTCGGGAGAGGCTCAACTGGGTAAAGCCGCGGGTGCGACTATGATCGGTGGAGAGGCGGTCAGAGGGGAGGACTTGGACAAGTACCTCCGCACCAAGATTCTCCGCATGGGGCATATGTTGCCGCTCTATTTGGCAGGCGAGCAAGCCGCATCATGACGCAACTCCACGTCGCTCCTTCCGCACAGATAATATGAAGATAATATGCAGGGGATTTGACGCGACTATCATTATCATCTATTTACCCTGTGTTTCTTGGCTGTCCTTAGATAGAGTGTATTCATTAATTGTACTGGTAGATGAATTCGAGGACTTAAAAACTTTCATAGTTGCTTATGTGATCTAGTATTATCGCATCCAATTGGGGCGTTGTGAAATTGCCGCCGTCGTGCATACGTACACCGACTTTCTCTATCAGTGTCTCTCCACTATATACGGTGTTGTCATGTTCGACCCTCTTAGCTCGACTAGCTCCATTTTTGCCAATGGAAACACCGACATGTCACCGCCATGGCCAACGACACCGCACGAGCCAAATTCTCCAATACCCCACTTACGTCGCGCTTCCCCGTCTTTACCATCTCCAGTGAGTGTCCAGAAAGCAGAGACAGACGGGCTGTACGGTAGAGAACCCAAAATTTACGGCCAGCCTGAACCTGGCCTTGTATCTCCGCAGACGGCAGTAGGCTCAAATGGCACAAAATACGAGAAGATGGAGCCATATCTACGTGTGCGAATCACTGGAATGGACAGGAACAGGCGGGATATACTCTTCAAGCTTGATGCCCAGGTAAGTTAGCAAGCTGTACTTTATCATCTATGTAGTAATCAGACTTGCGCTGGCAGACAACACTGTCTAATTTCACGGGAACTACATACCGCAATGTGTCCCGTTCATACCTCGAGTTTCAACAGTTCTACGAAGCGTTGATCAACAATTGTCCTCATACCATCATACCTGCACTACCCCTTGCCCAAACCTCGGCGCCTACAGACGAGGAAGATGATCGTCTTGTGCGAATAATGCTGCAGAGGTGGTTGACGCGGATATGCGAAGACCCGATTGTTATCCATGACGAGGAACTGCGCTCATTTATCGAGAGTGATTTTGGTTATCAGCCAACGCCACGTCCTCGGCGTAAAACGGGTTCAGGGTTTGGGCTGATACGCCGAGGCGTGCCTGATGAAGACGAGGTACTGCAACGTGCACGATTTGAATTAACGAAGCTTGAAACGCAGTTTTTCGATGCTGCTAAAGCTATTGATAAACTTGCGATCACACGCAAATGTGAGTGGCTTGAAGGTGATTATCAGGCTTGTCCATTTGTTGATCTGAGTTGTAGCTCTGGCTGCTGCGCATGCGGAGATGGGCAACAAACTCATTAATGTTGCTACTACGGAGTCGCATCCCCCTCTTGGACATGCGCTGCAGAAGCTTGGAAGAGCATGGCATACTCTTACGGATCTGGATCAAGCGCAGGCGATTAGTGAATGTGTCGTCATCGGGGACACCCTTGGATATCAAGGTCTAAACGCCCGTTCCGCCAAGGAAGCATTGTTGCAACGAGCTGGTGTACTGGAGGAGTATCAGGCTGCAGTAAAGTCGACGATATCTAAGCGGAGGAATATAGAGCGGTTGAAGGCAAGTTCTAACATTAGGCCTGAGCGAGTGGATGAAGCTTTGGAGGATATAGAAGAGGTAAGTGCAATCCGCTTGGTATTTTCTCGGCGTGAGAGCGCTGATCTCTGCATTGTTGTAACAGGCCAATAAATATGAGCAAGTGCTTGCTCAACGAGCTAACAACATATCCCAAAATCTTCATCGTGCAATGGATACACACAAGCGTACTGTTGCAGATGATATCACCGCTGCTTTGATCGAGCACGCTCGCTCGTCAATCATGTACGAGAGGCAGCTACTCCGAGAATTGGAGGCGCTTCGCACAGATGTCAACAACGCCAACCAGAAGGTAGCACCTCCAAACCCGAATGGCATTCCCAAGCCATCTGTTATCTTACCTCTAGAAGACGATACGCCGCCCATGCACACCAGGGCTACGCCTCCTGTCGCAAAGCCTCCAAACCGGATGCCGCCAGCTGCTCCTTCACCCACTCAGTCCTCATTCAGACATAACCCACTTCCTCCTCAATCACCTGGTGCGGGTCCCTCGACACCTCAGCGGAACTCTTTCGCACACTCGCATATACCCCCACAGCCACGGGAAACTGGCCCGCCTCTCGGCGGCCGCTTTGTAGATGGGTCACAGTCGATGTTTGTTAACGCCTCATCACCATCACCGTTGGGCCCTCCAGTAGCCGCTTCTGCCACTTCGCCTTTACCCCAAAGCCCCCTTGGGGGAACTATTCATTCTCCTGTTCCATCCTCTGCTACCCATCCTCTTGCGGGTTTCGCGCAATCCTCATTGGCCTCTAACGCTCCTGTTCGCCCCGCAAGCGCACAACAGGCAGTGGACCCTCTGGGAATGTTCGCCCCGACGAACATGTCACAGTCAATGCGGGTACACCCATCGCGCCCACGCTTGGATGCGCGGGTTGCAGCGAGTAAGCTTGCTAATATGTTCTAATCGTTCTGATAGAGGATGGACCATGCTTTCATGTATTTATCAACTGATACTGCTCAATGGATTGTTGTTTGTCTGTCGGACTGAAATGCTGATCCTTCGAGAGCGCAGATACTCGACCGCATCAATTTTTAAATTTCAGTAGTGGAATACATGTACACTTTCATCGATTCTGCCATAGTCGTATATTTCCGTCGGTCATCACATCCATCTACAGCAGGGACTTGAGCACCTCAACGACCTTGTCGCCGACCTCGACAGTCGTTGCTTTCCCTTGCAAATCAGCTGTTCTGATGCCATATCCACCAACACTCGGCTCATCCAACACCTTGCGAACAGCAGCCTCAACGGCCTGGGCCTCCTTCTCGAGACCGAGGGAGTACCGCAGGAGCATGGCTGCGCTGAGAATGGTGCCGATTGGGTTGGCAATGCCCTTGCCAGCGATGTCGGGGGCAGAGCCGTGAATAGGCTCGTATATGCCTGAAGTAGGCTTAAAGGAGGGGTCTGAAACCATTGCAGGTGCACCAGCAAGGGATGCCGATGGCAGCAATCCCAGAGAACCAGGGATAACACTCGTCTCATCTGACAAGCTGAAATCAAATCAATCAATATCATCACTGGTAACCAACTGAATGAGACTTACATGTCGCCGAACAGGTTCTCGGTCAAGACTACGCCGTTCAACTTTTTGGGGTTAGCCACGATGATCATCGCAGCGGAGTCAACGAGATAGTGGTCAACGGTCAACTGAGGGTATTCCTTTGCCAGCGTCTCAGTGACAACCCTTCTCCACAACCTCGAACTTGCAAGCACGTTTGCCTTGTCGATAGAGTGGATGGCGAGGGGTGGGTTGGCAGCGAGAGCAATCTGTGCTGCAACCCTAGTAATTCTTTCAACCTCGGCAACGCTGTAAACCATGGTATCATATGCGGTGTCCCCATCGCCTTGTTCCTGACGAGGACCAAAGTATAGACCGCCGATCAGCTCACGGATGACGATCATGTCGACACCCCTAGCGATCTCAGGTCTCAGAGGGGTGTATGAAAGTAAGGAGTCGGACGCAAAGTTCGCTGGGCGAACGTTTGCGTATAAACCCAGAGCTTTGCGGATGCCCAGAAGACCTTGCTCAGGGCGGACTTTTGCTTCGGGACCCCACTTGGGGCCACCCACAGAGCCTGGATTCCAATCAGTTCCATGATCGCAAAGTTGACCAGGATTTTTGCTCACCCATAAGAATGGCATCCGCCTGCTGGCATGCTGTTAGGGTGGATGCGGGCAGGGGTTCGCCATATTTGTCAATGGCACATCCACCAAAGTCATGAGGCTCGAGGATGAGCTTGACCGATGTAGATGTCTCGCTGACGAGCTCTAGCACTCGCGTTGCTTGTGCAATAACATCTGGCCCTGTAACACCGTTTAAGCTCCACGCCTTGGTTGATTAGATCAAAGGAATGACATACCAATGCCATCCCCTGGCAGAACGACGATGCGGTACCTGGATATAGAAGTCAGTGGTGGTCATATATGGGGATCGATAGACTGACGACTTGGGAGACATTTGAAAGATGGAGAAGCGGAAGATGACGATCAATATTAATTGCGTTCAAGCTCTTTTTATCATCGTTATATGTTAGAACCTGGAGTGTTCGGCTGCCCGCGCTATCGGCCGAGGTGATAATGTGATCATGACTACCTGCATAAGGGTAGATCTTCCCACGTTTATTGTCATGTTAGCAGGCTGTTAGCAGTCAGTAGCGCTAAAGTCTAAGAACTTCTTCAAAACTTCACATCGATGGCAGAATCAAAACCTCGCTGTAAAAACTTGGTTTTAGATGCTGGTCCATTGCTTTCGCTTTCACCACTGAGGGGCCTGGCAGAGATCTACCTCACTGTACCTCAAGTTCTGGATGAACTCAAGGACAAACGCGCCCGGGAACACTTTGAACGATTGGGGTTATCTGCGGGTGTCCAAGTGGATGTACGCAACCCTGATGCTGCGTCGCTTGCTCATGGTCAGCACAGGTCTCTATTTTGTCGGTTACTTACACACCTTCTGCTCTCCAGTGATACAATTTGCGAAGAAGACGGGAGATTACGCTGTCTTGTCCCATGCAGATATCTGCGTCTTGGCGTTAACCCACTCGCTTCATGTGCGCGAACAGGCGTCATCGGAGAATGACCCTCAAAAGGCAAGGTTTGATGAGCCTAGTACCACAGCCCCGATCTAACATCTAGCTAGTAGAGTATTACCAACGAAATTGACGATAACGTCCAAAGTCTCCCAGCTTCCTCTTCGGATCTATCAGAGGATATTCATAGTGAGAATGACGAAGGTGAAGAGAGGGAGCCGCTAGATATCGGAATTCTCCGAGAAGGAAGCGAAGATATGGCGGAAGAATCGCATAATCCCTCAAGTGACGAAGCTCGACCATCGGATCAGCCACTATATGAGGACCCCTCGGATGAGGATGATGGCGAGGGCGAATGGATTACACCTCAAAACGTTGCACTACACAAATCCCAAGCGCTGCAGCTATTGCCTTCTGGCAGCAGTGGTAGTGGTAGTAAGAAAGGGCGGGGACGACACGAGGAGGACGAATTCGTACCAGCAGGTTGCATGACTGGAGATTTTGCAGTTCAGAACGTCTTGCTGCAGATGGGTCTGGCATTGGTCGGGACTGAAGGCAAGCGGATACAGAAAGTGAAGAGCTGGGTTCTTCGGTGTCACGCTTGCTTTAAGTGAGTACCAGGTTCCACTGATTGGTATCCTGTTCTTACACCACAACTAGGATCTGCAAAGACAACTCAAAACAGTTTTGCCCATCTTGCGGTAACCCCACACTAATGCGGGCATCGGTCACTGTTGCGCCCCCTGATGCATCACCAGATGCTCCTGCAATGCAAGTTCACCTGAAGAAAAACTTCCAGTATAAAGTAAGGGGAACGAAATATTCAATCCCTGCACCCAAGCCTGGGTCGGCCAAGACAGGCCCTGGAGAAGGTCTAGTATTACGCGAGGATCAACTAGAATACATGCGCGCTAAAAAGCATGCAGACGGTAAACGAGACCGGGAGGAGCGGCGAATGATCAAGGGCCTGGTTGATAAGGGTGGCGAGGGTGGCGTTAGTGTTGGTGGCTGGTCAGATCCTGATTGGATGCCAGGAATATTGAGTGCCGGGACCGGAGGGCAAGGGCGATCATCGCATGCTGGCGGAGACATGCCGCAAATAGGGTATGGGCGGAAGAACCCCAACGAAAGAAAAAAATGGAAGTGATATAGACGCTCATTGCTGAAAAGTACATTACCCAGTTAATTGGGACGGGATTATACAATGTCTCCTCTGATTTACGAGCCTAGGCTGCGGTTCATGAACCTTCTTTTCTGGAATGCCATCCACCACTTGCTCGGTTTGCCCGTCCCGTCAGCGTACAGGCGTTCCACCAGACGAGACGCCAGTTCCTGGCGGACCTGCGTCAAGTATGTCCTCAGATACTCTGTCGTGATATATCTATTATCCACTCAGGCGAAACAATCCAACCGAACGTACCTGCATCTGCTCTGCTCTGAGGCGGGGCATAATGGGCGTTGAGAGGGAATCCAGCATCGCCTGGGATAGCGAAGTTGTCTACAGATAAAGTATTCAACATCTTTGATGCTTCAATCTGCGTTGGCACTGTGCGAGCAGAACCGATCTTCGCCAAGCAATCAGAGATATAGAGAATCAGGATAATTAACAGTCGGTCCGCAGGCCCTTTGATCTCGAAGTTGCGGAAGAGCGAATTGGCGCGAAAAAGGTCCAGGGTCTCGTCTATGATATCTCCTTGCTCTGTATCAGCTACATACACGACAGTCAGCATGATGGTGGTGGCGACTGCATATTCCAGGAGACATACCAAGGGGGGCAGGACCACGGATTTTGGTTCTGATCGGCAAGATGGACATGTTGCCAGCTTGCATTGCATCAGGGAACTCGTTGAAAGCAGAGTGGTATGCCTATAAAGTTTTGTTGTTCGCCATTAGCATTGCTCTTCGAAACTCTCCAGAGGACTCGCTCACAGGCATGGCGCAGCGGTGAGAAGTTGGGGAGTACACAGCCACCAATTAGGTCGCATTTCCTTTTCAGTCTGACTCAGTACAGTCTGGATTTGCGTGCAACGTTCAACGTTGTCCGAGCTTGAAAACCAACGACTTCGGAAACCATGTATCAAAATGATGAAACTGATGATGAACAAGCCTCTTTTATAATACCGCAGACTATGAAACCCTCTCCGGATACATTAACGAGTATGTTATACCTACTCTTGTATTGATTTCCATCATTCCCTAATTATTATATAGAACTTGTGAAGCGTCTCAAGGCACTAGCAACGAAGCTGCTTCCAGTGGAAGTTGATGTGATGAGCATCAATGATCCCACAAGCAGGATTATCACTCCCAATGTCATATCTGCATTCTCGGACGCGGCGGGTGATTTTGTTGAAGCGGTGAGCGACTTACAATCGTACTGAAGTGTTCGACGTGCTCATTGTGTCAAAAGCTCCCATATTGTTTGCTTCGTGCTCACGCTGAGTTCGTGCGAGAGGCATATCTCAACCCCGCAGATTTTGGCGAAAACCGAGGAAGGGGTAAGTAGAACAACTTCTTGTGCTATCGTTACTCGGTTGAAGATGAGCCCTCATGAACACTCACTTTGGCAGCTGTGGCATGTGAAGTGCTGGCTCGTCGCATTATTCATCAAAGCCCATCTGAGAAAATTAAATCTCTCATGTCTACTCGGCATAGGCATCGTGAGCCTGATGGTGATATCAGCGAGGCCTCGAGTGCTCTCGAAATTGCCATTGACACTCATTGGTCGGTTTTTCGTAGGGATATATGCAATTTTCTTACGTGCTGTTATGTAGCACAATATTTTTGTCTTCTACCGAAGCACAGGATGGTGAGTTGTCCGAGGTAACCTATGAGTTGGTTAAGCTGATTGTTGCCCCAGTTGTCAGGGCTTTGTGGGACGGAGAACTTGTCCAGACGCTAACAGATCAGGATGATATTCAGTGTGAGACGATGGATGGTTACTTATTCTCCATGCTCAAGCACCGACAGATGTATCCTACCACGAATCGCGGCAAACTGGGTTTCGGGGTCACATGGATCCTTCACGCATTTCCGTTCCCCGGTATGACTTACTTCAGCTACATTTGTGATCTATTCTTACTTCGGTACAGGTATCAGAACTTCCTCCGCATCGTGGTGCGTCATATATTGGGTGAACGACCATTAGCTTGATATGATCACACAGATTTGGTTTTTCTTTCTTGCTGTGTACTCTCAAGCCGGTAAGAGATTAATCTCATTACGGAGCGCTAGCCACTAACTAATTCGAAGTCCGTGAACCGCTGGAGCGACTTGACCCCAACCATACAGTAGTTGATATCTGGGAAATTGTACTCTATGTCATGGCGCTGGCATTCTCGCTTGAAGGTAAGAGCATCCCACTGTTGTTTGAACAGTGGGCTGAGTTATGTTCCAGACATACTCAGGGTAACTTTTTTGCGTCTCAATCCACTGTAACGTCTTACAGGTCATCCCAGTTTTACAAGCTGTTCAAATATGCAACCTACCGCGCCTTTGGATTTTGGAATGCCGTCGCCTTTATAACGGATTCCATATTGCTGGCTGCATTTTTGCTTCGCATTGCTGGTCTTTGTGCCACTGGAAATAACTCCAACACTCTACGCTTAAGGAGCTTTCAAGTCTTGAGTTTCGTTGCCCCATTCATATGGTTAGCCAATCCTCGAATGATTAGGTAAAACATCTAACCAATTGTTCAGGATCAGTTGAGCTCCATATATCTGTTGGTGTTCCATTGACTCATGGCTTTTCGCTTCAGAGCTCATTACAATCTTTGATGGTTACCAGTAAGCACATATTGCGTCGTACTCGTATAGAAGGGTTGATGATTCCGCAGGTATGTTGGAACGATGCAAATATGCGTGGCTCGCATGCTACAAGAGTCGGGCATCTTCTTCGCGGTTTGTCCCCCTTTAGTATATGATCTTCCCGTTCCTTCACCTCTGTGCAGCTGTTGTCGGTGCTCGGGATTGGATTCCTGCAGGGTCTATATGCTCTAGATGCTGCCGACGGTTTAAGTGAAGATCCATCAATTGTATGTCCGACCTTTCCTCTTCTTATCCCTGTCTAATTTCGGTCAGATCGTCAATGTCCTTGTTCAAGGCTTACTTCAGTCAGATTGGATATTTGATTCTTCATTTGAGCACCTGCTGAATTTTCTTAGGTCTCCCAACTACGACAGGTTCTCGGGCAGGTAAAGTCTAATATCCATATTTTGGATGTCTCTAAACAATGTTTGCAGCCCCGTTGGACTTACGTTATACTATCTGTTAGTGCCCGTTTAATGATTCCGCGCGCTTGCTGATCGACAAGCTCTATTTCAGCTGGAATGTTACAACAGCGATTATCCTACTCAATGTCCTCATCTCTTTGTTCTCTTCAGCCTATGCTGATGTCGGTATTTCGTCTTTGTATGAGGTTTCATGGGCTCAACGAATGGTCAGGTCGTCAGTGACGCTGA
This sequence comes from Suillus subalutaceus, assembly GCF_016647625.1. Taxonomy (NCBI): domain Eukaryota; kingdom Fungi; phylum Basidiomycota; class Agaricomycetes; order Boletales; family Suillaceae; genus Suillus; species Suillus subalutaceus. The sequence continues at coordinate 47,430 of NW_024540337.1, forward strand.
AGCAGAGTATATGACATTCTATGCAGGAAAAACTGTTGCCATGATCCGCGCTCCTGATTCGTATATCTATCCCGCGCCATTCAACCTAGTAGAGATTTTCTTGGTAGCGCCTTTTGAGTAGGTTTTCTATTCTTGTGGCCCTTCGCAGTTATTAACTTCTTTTTGAGAATGTTTGGCCTGCAGCCCCGGCCATATGCGAAAGTGCGGCACGACTCTTCAATTTGCGATCTGTACCCCTGACCTTTTTGCAGCTCAATCGGGACATTATGGGCATAATTTTCTTTGTTCCGTTAACTTTCATTGCGCTCTTTGAGACATCAAATATGACTAAGTCGTGGATGGTCAACTCAGATGATGAAGTGGACACCGAAAACCCTGTTGTTCTGGATCCCGTAGTCGAGGGGCCAGACGCAGACCAAGGCTCGGAGATCAGTAAGATCCCCTTTGATGAGCTTGTCAAGAGGTTCCCCAATACGGAACAAGTAAGTCTTTTCCAACTTTTTTCTGCGTTGTCCACTGACGTCTTTATAGTCGATGGAAGCTTCGATTATTAAGGAGATTAAAGAAATCCGGGCAAGGTTGGAAGTGTTGACGACGAAAGTGGACCGCTTGCACACCTAGACTTTACATCAGTACTCCATTCGCCTTCGGACGTGGATAATACAGGTGGATGATCTATGATGGACTAGAGTTCTTCTTCTTTTGTCGGTGGAAATACTGAATGTTGTACGTATCAGTTTCTTACTGTAAAAATTGCGGTGTAACGCGGATCCGTGCGAAGATCATCAATCAAGTCCTACGGCGTACTAAGGAAATTAAGAGCTGTTGAAAGCCTTCTGAAGAATTTCGACTTCTACAGATCATCGTTGTCGAGTACTGTTAGGGATGCGGACGCACGCATCGTGAACCGGATTATCGGACAAGGTTAGTCATGGCATCAATGCAGAAGAGCTTATGTCCCAGCGCTAAACCAGCATCTTTTCTGTAGCTTAACAGAAACGGCGCATTTATTTTCGCGGTCCTAATTCGCGCGACTCTACAGGAACACCACCTTTGGTCTGCTATTGTGCGTTGGCACGCCGGGGTGTCCCTAGATCACACCTTGAACGCTATTTGTGTGATCCGACACGTTGTTGTCAGGAGTCCTCACCAGAGCTCTGAACGTGATTTAGCCTCCGCCAATTTACCTCAGGAACCCACTTGCAGGCGAGTTCAGTTGGTTTATCTGCACTGAAGCCAGAATTGAGAGCTTCTGCGGTTCCGTATACAAGGTGCGGGCCCAGACTCGACTCCGACCCGCAAAAACCGCCTGGACTCTCGAGGTACTCCTTCGTAGTTTTGAACCCATACCTTTCGCAGCAACATCTTGTATGATTGCATTGTCGGTCTTACTAACGAATTTGTAGTGTACTTAGAGATCGTTCACTGGAGACACTGCTGCAGAATTTGCAGCGCATTTTGGCCATATGTTGTCACAGCCTCCCCTGCCGAATTCTGACGACACATTTCTGAAATGAATTTCTTCATAAGATCCGTGACATTTCGGGATAGGGTCCCTACTAATAGTACTGCGGATATGGCAGTGGACCGTTCTTTGAACAGCCTCATCCAAAAATATTCATTATGGCAACATATTTCAGACTCTTTAAAGACCTCTAGAGAATCGTCCCGAACCAGATTTCTGCTCAAAGATGTTTACAGTCATGCTCCCATTCTTACATAGACTCTCTGAACTCACTGGCGCTTATAGAGTTCGACAAAGAAACCATAGCTTCAAAGAGGACCCTGACGGCTGGATCCCCTCGATCTAGATGTGAGTATTCTAGTCACAAAGAGAGTGCGAGTGACAAGCTTATTGTAGTCGCAGCTCATAACAAATGGGAAGATGAGCTACCAATTACGAGGGAGCTATAGGGGGGGACAATACAAGAAGTTCTGATTTCAGCACAGCTGCCCCCTGACCGCGGTGCACTCGAGCATCAAGGCCTCGAAGCGACCGCAGATCAAGACCATATAGAGTCCAGACCGTCGGCATCGTTTCTCGCTGCAGTGTCCAGCTGGATATGCTCCTCTACGTGTCAGCTGTGGGTTTCCATTGACAGACTGAACATCATTTGGTATACTGAGCTTGAATTTGATAATTATCTGTTCCGACGTGTCTCTGAACTTGAACTCGAACTTGCTAGTGGCCCACAGCAAAAACGCACGAAGAGCCCGTAGCAGAGGTACGATAACTTGAAAACTTCTATTAAACTGAGCTGGTAGGATGTAACTCGTAAATCACTGCAAATAAGACCATAGCATAAAAACATATGGCAACGAATCAATACGGAAAATGCGTGTAGAACGTGACGAAAGACATAAACATCTGCGTAAGTTGAATGCGTGAAATATAAAATGATAAAAAGAGCGTTGCACAGGATGCAGAATAATAAGGGCAATACGTCGTATATGAAACGTGAAGCCATGACGAAAACTCGCTGTGTGTTGTGAAAAGGGTTACTCATCTCAGAACTCATAAATCCCCATGACATGACATGATATTATCCATTAGACTTCGCTATGCCCCTCCACGAATCGAGCGAACTGGTCCAGCAGTTCCACCTTTTCTGTCTGTGATACCGACGAGACAGTGAGTAATTTTTCAATGCGCGCTAGGAGTCCCCGAGGCCCTTCTAGGGGTATCTGGTGCGCGTCAAATCGGTGAACATCTGCATAAGGAGATAACATCACGGTCAGACAAAATGATCAAAAGTAACAAGATAACATATAGAGGCGTAAAGTAGTACTAACACTTCTTGAACGTTTCGAATCCGGATTCGGAGAGTACGTTCTCAAAGACTTTCGTGACATCCTTCCCCCGATTACGCTCCTCCTCTTGCTTTTGCGAAAGGAGAGATCCATGTATAACGGCTTCTTGACGGACGCGATTAGGTGCCCAAGATAAGCCAAGTTTAAGATCGAGTGAGCGGCCTTTGCCCTTCTTGCCGCCTTGCTCGTATATTTGTTGCACGCGGCCACGAGCACTTTGGCTCTTGTCGCGTGTAGAACCTCCCCAAAGCCCTAACTCACTCCGTAGAGGAGAGCTGGGGGGCAATGAGGCAGGTCCTTCTGGTATGTCAAACTCTTGTCGATGAGGGGATGACGGATAGGGGGGCAGTGCAGAGGAGGTCGGTAAAGGAGAACTTGAAACCGATGAAGCCGGCTCGAAGGGGAACGGTCCGTGTGACGTGCGTTGAGTTCGTCTACCTGATGCGCGTCCCCAACTGGATGATTGTCCGGGACCAGGGGCAGACTTTCCCGTCGACTTCGACTGTGCAGAGGCGGATGCGGATGAGAAGGAAACCACCGAGGTTTCGCCCGTATGGCTGGCAGAGAGCTGGGCAAGAATGGGTGAGTCGGCTCGGGTGGGATGGTACGCGAATTTTCGCGACTTCCCTGTACGATCAGATGATGATGATGCCGTTCGTTCTAAGGCTGTCGGTCGATGAGTCGCGGCGCCAGTTTTACCAGATTGTGTTAAACCTTCGCCTTTCACTAGCGATGCATCGACTGTTGAGCTGCTCCTGTTTAGACCAGAAACGGGTCTCTCAAAGTCAAAGCTTCCATGTTTGATGCGACGGTTGGTCATATTTCGCGGAGGACCGACGGCTCCAGGGGGATCATGCCGACCACCGAGTTTGTGCTTCTTGCTTTCTCTGGATAAATCTTTGCCCCCGAACAACCGGGGTGGGAATCTGCTACGCATGCGGCTGTATGCAGGATCTCCGTCGGAACCAGGACTCAGAGCTGCCTGTGCATGCAACTTTGGAAGCTCGCTGTGAACAGTGATCGGATCCTTGCTGAGTAGAACTTCGCGCGCCTTCCCCTGTCCTCCGCTCAACGTTGGTGGTGTGGTAGCGGGTCGCACTGGAGGATCTAATTCCGCTGTTCTTTGTGGAGTCGGCGGGGTATGAATGATTTGCGGTATGACTGGTCTTGCTTGAGGTGCACAAATCAGAGGCTGTTGTTCTACTGCATCTTCTTCAGACATAGGCTCTACCGTGGGCAACAGCGACACCACGAGACCACTGAGGTCATACTGGTCGGGTGAGTCGTTTTGCGGTAGCGGCGGGGATAAGTTGATGATGGGAGATGTCTCCTCCGAAAGTGAGCCAAAAACACTAGGGCGCGAGTCATCCAAGCGAGGTGTCTTTCGCGCTTGTGACCGCAGTTTCGAACTGCTGGTATCACGTTCATGTTCCTTGCCTTTGCGGGATTTTCCGAAGCGACTAAGGGTAGAGGCACTGGTCTTCGAATTAGATCTAGTGTTTATATGACTTGACAAAGTAAGAGCGCTGTCCGAATGGTCATCGGGTAATGCAACGGCACTGTCATGAGCAGTGTCATGAGATCCGACAGAGTGTCGTTTGTGACGCGACGGGAGAGCTAGGGGAAGGTGGCCCGATGATGTCATTGGCGTATGCGTACGAGAACTTGAGGTCAATCCAAATGAAAGTCTGCGGGGAGAGGCGGACAGTGGGAGAGGATTGGAGGGAGTGGGTATTGTGCCAGTGGATGTTTTCGTAACGCGTGATTCATCAGTAGACTTTGGAGTGTTTGGTCTAGAGTTGAGCCTGAATGATCGTTTGCGAGAGGGCATGTTCTCAGCTTCCTTTTGAGAGAGGGATGAACATGATACTTTGCGGTCAGAAGATCCTGGTGACAGTTTTCGGGACGAGTTGGCCAGCGATGATTTCCGTGGCAGGGCAATGCCAAAAATGGAGCGCAGCTCTAACTTCCCGCGCTGATTGAGAGAAGAGGGGGTGTTTGAACGAGTTGCACGATCATGGTCCTCCTGAGATGCGGCCTGATCTTCGTTGGCCTGGTGATCGAAATCTTCTCCTTGGGTGTAATCGTGCGAGTAAACATGATGTGACAACCTTTGTCTTCTTCTAATAGAGTCGGAAGGAAGAGGGGTGATCGTGGAGTGTGTGGCAGTGGTCGTGGATGATATTGGGCGTGTCGAAGTATGCGTGCCTGGCTTAGAATTTGACTGGCTTGCTGAAGCGGCCAGACTGGTGTGGGCTGCATGCCCTGGTTCGTACGCCAGACTGGTGGAACGCACATGACTGATGCGAAGCTTAGAGGCAGGCACCATAGGTAGGGTTGGTACATCTGTCGTGGATTGCGCAGCACTTGAACTGACAGTCGATTTGGCGTGGGGTCTGGAGCGAGAACGAGAGCGAGAGCGAAAGAAGGCAACGATCTGATGATACCATGTATAAGCTCATGTGTACAAGACTGAAATAAGCGAGCGCACCCTGTTTTCCTTTCGCGCAGGACGACTGATTCCAGGCTCAAGAGACGATGAGGCAAGGGCAAGAGCGGTCATGGTGCAAAAAATGCGCAAACTTTTCTTTGTGCGTTTGATGGTGGAACCACCATCAGCTACTGGAACTCCAGGAAACGGAAGTGGGGCCTCGTTTGGGGCTAAGCTGTGCAGGTATCAATTCTGTAACAAGAATATTGTATTAGAGGATAACATACAAGACGCTTTTTGACTTTGACCTGAGTTGGAGAGTGACCGTCTTGGACTGGTAAGCCAGTCGCGGAGTGAGGACGGACGAGCTAAAGACAAGTCAAGCACGTGTTGTGAGCAAGGCATGTGCGAGAACGGATTGAAACGGAACGAAACTATTACTTACGGTGACTCGGAGAAACACGTTGTCTCGACCTACTTGCTTGCACACGACACACACACTGTCGGACTACTACGAAAATCTAAGACAGGTCACGGTCCCGGACTTGAAGGGTTCGTGCAGTTTTGCAAGCAACCAAATTAGGACAGACCCTAGTTTAGGGTTAGGTGCACGTGCATGTGATTGTTGCGTGATTGTTTCTCATCGATGTCATCTTATGGAACTCATGGCTCAGCTGACAACTCCTCGGGCAGTCCATGAGCATCGTATAGCACTTTCATGTCTACTTCGCACATCTGACTACCATGAATTTGATAGCCAGAAATTCATTCAGACTCAGAGCACTTCCGCACCGTCTGAGCAGTCTTACTTTTCTGCGACATCAGGCAACATGCGCAACCACAGCAATACCATCTTTTCCTTGCGTCGATGCTCATGCAGCTCGTGAATCTAAGATATTGGCTTCCTCGACCTACCGTTATTCACAGACAGGCACACGAGCATCATCAAGTGACAGTGGTCCGGAACCTCCTTATGCTCGCCCTAATCCACTCTCATATAATACGTACCGCCATCAGTATCCCCTTGAATTGACGTATGGGTCCACGCTACCGTCGTTTGACATCGCCTATGAAACATGGGGTACTCTCTCTCCATCCCGGGATAACGTGATTTTACTCCATACTGGTCTCTCTGCATCTTCGCATGCCGCCTCTACGGAACTTAACCCGACAGAGGGCTGGTGGGAAAAATTCATTGGCCCAGGTCGTGCACTCGACACCAACCAGTTTTTCGTAATATGCACAAACGTGCTGGGAGGATGCTATGGTTCCACAGGTCCTTCCTCGCTCGATCCAGAAGGTCAACGATATGCAACTCGATTCCCGATCCTATCTATCTTTGACATGGTGCGGGCCCAATTTAAGCTGCTCGACCATCTGGGCGTGCAGAAGTTGTATGCCAGTGTCGGCTCATCCATGGGCGGGATGCAAAGTCTTGCTGCAGGATGGCTCTTCCCAGACCGTGTGGGCAAGATAGTGAGCATTAGCGGTACCGCCAGGAGCAGTCCAGGTAGCATTGCAATGCGTCACGCTCAACGAAGCGGTCTGTTGTTCGGATATCTTGCAATATATCTCCTTGCTGAAGGTCACATTAGTTCTCATGGCAGATCCACACTGGAACAATGGCTTTTATTACGATGACCTACCACCACACACAGGGATGAAATTAGCTCGTCGTAAGTCTCCTTTCAGTCCCACGGTTCACATCATAGAGCTACAGTTGTCGGTCGTGCAGAAATAGCGACCATAACATATCGCTCAGGTCCTGAGTGGGACCAACGATTTGGAAGGAAACTTCGGAAACTGAAAGATGGAGAGAGCCCGTCTCCGTTGCGGTCGCCGACATTATGTCCTGACTTCCTCATCGAAACCTATTTAGACCATCAGGTCAGTGCTTACCCACCTTGGTCACCTTCCAGTCAAAGTCACTGAAATTTATCATGTAGGGAGAGCAATTCTGCCTGAAATATGATGCCAATTCTCTCCTTTACATCTCAAAGGCAATGGATCTCTTTGACCTTACCCTCCCTGCTCTTCGAGAACTCGCAATGACCACCGCAACACATGCTCAGCCATCACCATCAACGTCATCTTCTCGGCAATCTACAGTACCGTCTAAATCTCATCCACCACCATTGCACTACGCACCGCACTTTCCTGAGCTCGCTGCTGGCCTTGAGCCGCTCAAATCGATGCCCATTCTGGTACTTGGGGTTCAGAGCGATATCCTTTTCCCGGTCGAGCAGCAGCGTGAGCTCGTCGATGCACTTCGTATGGCTGGGAGTACGCAAGTTAGCTACTTTGAGCTCGGTGGGGTCTGGGGACATGATACCTTTTTGTGAGTGCTACTCCTTCACCTTTTAAGTTGGCTCGATTGGGTGGCCACGGTGTGGCCGCATCTGCTCCGGTCTTGCATAGCCTCCCCAATCAGAGTTCCAATCTTCGTGATTCTTCCTTCATGCACCGCTTTGCGGGGCCAATTGCAGTATTATCGCAGATTGCGTCGCTTATTGTTTTATTTTCTCAACGTCGTGTTTCTGTTAGACTGGTTTACTGACTGCCCGTATTCCGTTTTTTTACCCAGACTCGACGTATTGAACGTTGGAGGGGCGGTAAGGGGGTTCCTATCCTGACGTCGTCCGGTGTTTTGGTATCGTGCCGTTTGATCGGTGCAACGTACTTGCTACGCAGTTCTAGAGTCCTCAGGGAGTACTTATGTCAGTCCTACTAGCTGTCTTAATATTCGGGTCATGATCAATGTGGCATTGACTTCTTCAACTTCTAATACTCACGGCCCCACACGCTAACTTAAATTTTGTATTGACTATGGAGCTAAGTACCAGTGTGGTATGCTGGCATGCCGTGGCGCTGATCGTACGCTGGTCCTCAATGATTAATGATGCCCAAACGTCCAAACGCAAGTGCCATAGTGCTACATATTGCATGCCAATCCGAGTCAAATTAGTGGAGCGGTGGTCGGACTTGCTCCTCGTCGATCTTGGGAATAAAGTTTAACTTTGAAGGTGGCGACTGTGGGCGCACGGTGAGAATTGTAAAATAATTAGCCATTTGCAGAACACTAGGCCAATCGTCCAAAATAAAACAGGACAACGTTGTTTGAATTACAATGTCCGACCAGACACCACTGGGCGTGTAACGTCCTGTAATGTCCCATGGTAGCAACACGATTGATTGTCGGAAGTTGAAAGTTCGGTGGTTTGACTTCTTGCCGACTTATGTTTTCTTTTTTGGGATTGGCAGTTCTGTAATGCTAGAATAATAACCCCCCGGCAGCGTTGGCTTGTCTGCACTGCCCACACATTTTATGAAGCTAATCAGAGCATGGTGACCGAGGGTTCTGCTTAATTTTCGGAGCATCAAAATACAAGCAAATCAGATATGAACTTTTTGAGGAGGAAACAAAGTTAAGTTTGTGTAGCACATTGGTTGGTTGAGTGCCATAAAATAGTGTAAAAAGAGGATAAAAATCGTGGTGAGCTCGTCCGTGAGCAGGCAAGACCCGGAAACAAAGCGGAAGCATTTCGGTTTACGTCCGTTGATGAAATATATGGAGAAGATAAGAGGTGACGCGTTGGATGATGCTGCAATTTCTTCTTCTCTCTGGGCCCCCTTGGTCTTAGGCACACATTGAATTCGGGGTGCGGCAAACACTAGGAGAACGAGAGGTAAGGGACTTATTGTTCAGACGGCACATCACCACCTGCCTTGTGATAACCCAGCATTTTGGCGGAATATCGGAAGGTCCATGGAGTTTAAAATAAGGTACATTTTGGCGCAACAATTTTCTGGATGGAATAGCTGACAAGCTATTGGACAACTGGTAAAGGGTTCAAGGTTGCGAAGCTTGAAGTAATTTGTTTTACCATATGAAATTGACCAAGTTAGCACAGGAGAAAAGCCACGCCTTGCCACATAACTCCCAGCATTACGCGGCCTCCGACAACAAAACATTGGGCGTCAGCCTTTCTCGACAAAACGCGTTATTCGATTCCCTTTGCGACGTACCAGCATGTTGGCCGAAAAAATTAATTAACTGACTGACCACCTCGTGTTATCCAGCGGTATAAAATACTTGCCCGAGGTTGGCTTTCCTCACCGCAATGTCCACCCTTTTCCCCCAAGTCAACATCCCCGCGCTGAAGAAATTCGCCGTCACAGCTGCAGTAAAGCACCATCCTGTCAAAGCGACAGGTAGACGGCACCTAACCCCAGTGGTGGCGAGTGTCGAAGACGTCAAATGGGCTGGAGAAAAGGTCAGGTTGATCATTTCCAAATAACCATCCGAACCTCACCATTACTCTGGATGGGTTGCAGATGATTCAGATTACGTTCGAACGCACCTCCTTACCCCTTGGGCCATACACCATGATGGCGTATTTTCCTCGCGGACGCGAGAGGCTAACAACGCAGGCTGTGGTGCGCCACACAAAAGTGCCCATTAGTGGCCTGCGCGTACTTACCTCACTCCCAACAGTTAGGCATGATGGCCGCTGTTAGAAATTCGCCCCTGAAGATCAAGGTGCCCAAAATCTATGGGTACCAGGACCTCCTACCCAATGACATCGGAGCTGAGGTAGTCCTCATGGAAAAGGTAGCGTGTGCCGACTGCTCGACAGTAGCTCTACTACATTGTTACACTTCTTTGTGTGCAGATACTCGGGGAGAATCTTCAGGATGTGTGGCCCACCCTTACGCCCGACGAGGAGCTCAAAGTCTGTGGCAAGCTGGTCGACCTGCTATTGAAGTTGTTCAACACCCGCGGAAACTTGATTTGCACCGACCTTCTTGGTACAGGCATCGACACCTCCGTATCCAGTGCCCTCATACAGGAAGGAGAGCAACACCAAAACCCTGACGGGTTCTCGCCGTTGATTTTATCGCGCCCGTTTAACGAGCCACCGTTGGATACAATGATCCCACAATATGCGCTGTGCACTAACGCTGACTATCTAACAGCACTGTGCTGGCGCGTGAAACGCCTTTGCGGTAGCAATGAGGATATCATCGCTCGAGCCTGCGACACAGGATTTGCAGATAATCCGCTACTAACAATAGAAGACATGGTGCAAGCCAGAGAAACCTTCGGACGGCTGACCAGCATAATCCCACACCATATCGGAGGATTCTATATCCCAGAAAAGCTCTCTCGCGCAGCGAGGGAAGAGGCCTATTCGATCCTGCAAAACAAGAAATTTGGCATCTGTCACGGTGACATGCAGATGTATCGTTTCCTCGTCCGGTTCCTGCCAAATCAAGATGGGGAACTTCGCACTCCCGGCTCAGATATCGAGCTCGTGCTTTGCACGGGGTGGGAGCACTCATTCCGTGCGCCACTTTGGTCATGCGCGCGCATGCCACTCTGGCTCATCAGCCGGCCAATCTTGAACGAGCCCATTTCCTGGGATCGCCAAAGACAATTGCGTAATGCCATCTACGACATGATGAATGAGCCCAGTAGAATCGAGAGTGCCCGGGAGTGGATCATTTCGTACGTATACGGACGTGCCGAGCGGTGGTTCGAGGGATGCGTCAGCGCGCATTGGATGTACGGTCGGAACATTGAAGCGAATTTGGTGGACCTCAAGAAGTATTGGGAATTTTGGCGTCCGGACATCCAGTTCCCGTTCGAGGTGGGAGTGGAGTACACTCGGCAACGGCAGGCTCTATCCTGGCATGGGTCGGCAGACGAACCCATCACCGCACCTGTTACTGGAGAACTGGTTATTCCCCTCCTTTCTGCGAGCCCTCTTGGAAATTTGCTTGGAATGGGTAGATCTTGAAACGCATGTGATTTCGAAGTTGGCATTGGAGTGTCTCCTGTTAAATTATATTGTGTACGAAGGTCAATAAGTTGTACCGTATGTCGGATATCTCCTCACAGAATATTTTATGCACTTCAGTGAAGATTATTTTGCACGCATGCGAGCAAATACTGGTGCCATTGTACAGTTAACGTTAGAGATAGAAGAAACGGACAAGATTAATACATTAAAGGTCTGGGGCCTGTCACTACAGACAATGTGGACGCTTGTACAGGCGTTCGCGACCCATGCAGACCCCAGGAACTCTGTACGAAGAATTTGCACATACCACTTCTGGATATTACTATACCTTCAGGTCGAAGTGCCAACCACTACGTAGTACCAACAATATCCTTCCATTTTACTTTTACCACCTGTACATAGTTGATCATGAATCGCATATTTGGCTCTTCTTCAAGCAAGAAGCCAAAATCGACACTCCAGGATGCCATCAATGCAGTGAGTAGGCTGTCATCAAAATGGAGCTCAGGCTAACTCACTGACATCAGACAGATGCGCGCGTTGCCTCCGTAGAAGTAAAGATCAAGAAGTTGGACGGAGAGCTCTTCCGCTATAAGGAGCAAATGAGCAAATTGCGCAATGGACCTGGTAAAGTGCGCGAACGCCTCGCCTGGTACTGCGCTTGCTAATCAATTGTGTCATACGTGTGCACGACACAGAATGCGATCCAACAGCGGGCTTTGAGAGTACTGCAGCAGAAGAAGCTGTATGAAGGGCAACTAAACCAGCTCCAGCAGCAGACATTCAATATGGAGTCCGCTGCCCTCACCACTGATAACCTACGGAATACGATGGCCACCGTGGATGCCATGAAACTGGCGAACAAGGAGATGCGTAAACAGTACGGAAAGATTGATATCGACAAGATTGAAGTGTGTCTCATGTTGTATGCTGTCATCAAGGAGCTCATTTATTACTCAGAATATGCATTATGATATGGAAGAGCTCCTGGAACAGGCGAACGAGATACAAGAGTCTCTGGGCCGGTCATATGCCGTTCCAGATGAGATTGACGAGGCAGATCTTGAGGCTGGTACGTACACACATAGCTTTTCATCTCAGTTATTTCGAAACGTCATTATCACAGAATTGGATGCCTTACAGCTTGAGGAAGAGGAAGAAGGTCCCTCATATCTTTCAGACCTCAATAAGGTCCCAGACTTCGTTGATGAGACTCCTGTAGAGATAAGCGAGGTATGTCCAACGATCAATTCATTGACGTGTTTAACTTAACTTGGTTGGATAGCCAACCACAAAGGAGGCCGTTAAGACAACATGATGAGCTTTCAAAGTTTGTATTGTGTATGTCACCTTAAAGACGAGTAAACATGTATCCTGCGGTAATAATGTACACTAGTAGATCCTACGCATACCACCATTTCATAGAGATAATCTACTATGCCACGAACATCACATTAGCCATATCTCTTCTGTTCTCCGCTAAACCAGTCGTCAGTTCGAGACTCATCAGCTGACGCCACATTGACGATGGTCGATTTGCTCTGAGAGTCTGTATACATATTGAGCCAGACCTTTGTTATTCGAGCTAGCGAAACTCACAAGCTTCCAATGCCTCGATACCATTTTCCCGACCTATGCCACTCTCCTTCATACCACCCCTTACATGCCACTGTGAGATCGTGAAGTTTACTCATCGGCTGAGTCACTCACCATGGCGAGCTTGGGTCATTGCGGTGATGAGTGTTCACCCAAACAAGACCAGCGTCAATATTAGCAGCAACTCGATGTGCTCTTGACAGATCCTGAGTCCAGACTCCCGCTCCCAGTCCGTACTTGGAAGCATTGGCAAGTCTAACTCCATCGGATTCAGTCTGAGGGTGAACTCAGCGTTGAAGAACCTCGCTCGCATCATAATATAACTCACAGAGAACTTTTTCACGACCATCACAGGGCCGAAAATTTCCTCTTGCCATAATTCATGACTGACATCAACATCAGAGATCACGGTAGGCGGGTAGAAGCTCCCGTGAGAGAAATCGAAATGGTCGAGGAGGGACTTCCCCAACATTCGCTTTCCACCCGTTAAAATTGTGCCTGATTGCCGTCGTGCTAGCATGTCATCGATTCTATTCAGGTGGTGGGAAGATATAATAGAGCCCATAGAGCATTTTTCGTCCATAGCTTCGAGAGACATCATTCCTGAGTACTGAAGGAATGTTGCACGACTCACGGTCACCCATCCTCTGTGTGATACTTTCAACTTTCTTCAATAATTCCGTCATGAAAGATTCATAGATATTTTCCTGTATGATGATGCGGGTTCCCGAGACACACGTTTGGCCGGACGCAACGAACGCCGCAAATGCGACCCCATTGACAGCAGAAACAATATCTGCATCATCAAAGATAAGTATCGGGGTCTTTTAGAGGTATGAGTGAATTCTCCAGTTCGAAAATAGACTATGTAGTGCTGACCTTTCCGCCCAGCTCAGCTGTAAAGGCCGCGAGGTTCGAGCCAACGATGGCTCCCAGAGCCCGACCAGTCCGGGTACCGGCCTAGATCCACTGTGAGCCGAAGATAGTGCATGAGAGTAAGAACGCACTGTGATGTCGACCTTTCGAACGAGGGGATGAGTTGCGAGTTGTTTCCCCGTAGTGTGGCCGTAGCCAGGGAGGATAGTCAAAACTCCGTCAGGAACTTGGTTAAGATTTCAGCACATATGTACAAGCACAACTGCCTATAAGCAATCCATGAGTGATTGTACTTACGACCAGCTTCCTGAGTTAGGTTTGCAAACTCCAGTAGGGATATGGGAGTAAGCTAGTTTGGGATGAGTGCTATATCAACAAAAGACTGCATAATTTATAAACCTCAGATGGCTTGACAATGACACTATTGCCAGCAGCAATAGCAGGGGCAATCTTCTTGATGGCAATAAAAAGAGGATGATTAAATGGCTAAACCAAACCGAGGTGAGGTGACAAGTCAAAGATGTTACGAAACACACAGTGATCTGTGCCACAACTCCCAGAGGAACGCGTTGAATGTAATTAAGCAACTTCCCTTGAGTAGGGGCAACGAATCCTTGGTTTGTGCGTAGGAGTGCTGCATAATAGCTCCTACTCAGCGTGTCAGACCATCGTCATAATTTGCAAAATAACTACTGACAGCCAGTCAGGAAGACGACTCATTTGTGCATTCATTTCCCGGATAGGCCTCCCTGTTTGCAGAGTATCTATTCGGGCCATGTCAGGGATGCGCCGCTGAAGAGAGTCCGCTAGCCGTGAGAGGACAGACGAGCGATGCATTGACGAAGCCTTCGACCATATCCCAGAGTCAAACGTGGTCTGGGCATGAGACACGGCCCATTCAACCTCGTCGGACGATGCTGCGTCGACACTACGCTCGATTTGATGCTTGAGCGCGCATTATCATTACTTGGGAACAACATACGTGCACAACCGTTTCCCGTTAGCGGGGTTGGTCACGGTAATTCTCTCTGGATCCCTGATTGCTGAAGGAGGTTTGTCTTTCCATTGAACAAAGGACGGTCGTCGGTAGTGATCCTGAAAGAGGAGACCCTTGCGTTGCAGGGATACTTTGATACCATCTGCCGGTACTACACGCATGGTACTGTACTACTTACTAAGACGAGCAGCAGAACAAACAAATATTCGAGCGCCACTAACGCGTCAATTCACGTGATAACCTGATTTTGCTGTTGAAAAGCCGAAAGCATTACATACCATCCACGGAGTCGTTGTGGATGGACCTGTCCACTCGCTTCCATCTCAACCACCACCACCATTGTCCATCTGTGGCACTTTAATCGCCACAAGACCAGATATTTAATCTCGCATATACTTTTACGACTTACATATCCCTAGCTATCTATATTCCCAATGTCCAACCCACCTCTCCGCAGATCGGCTCGTGCAGCCTCACAAAAACCTGAGGAACCCAAAGCAGCAGCTATTAAGGCCGCTGTTGCAAAGACAACAGCACCTAAAGCCGAAAAACCAACCCGGCCTGTTGCGCGCACACCCAGTCGCACCAAGAAGCGTGCTGTCTCCCCGGAAGCGTCTCCGCCGCCCACCAAGCGTTCTCGGCCCAAGACCGGTGTATCCGATGCAGAGGATGCTAAAAAGGCTCCTTCCAAGAAAGTCGCAGCCACGATTGCGCCCAAAAAACTTACCAAGCAACCAACCGCAAATGGTCTTACCCCGGTTCACGAGCCGAAACCCCATTTCAACCCTTTGCCTATGGCTAACGGCCACCCTCGACCTGCTAATCAGCTCTTTGTCTGGGGTGCAGGGAACTTTGGTCAGTTTGGGTGGGGTGCCAACCAACTCGGGGAATTCGCTGTTCCCAAGCGCAACACATGGTTCGAGAAAAAGATGGAAGAAGGTGTCTTCGGCGGGGAAGGCGCCGGCCTCGAGGCCATTGCTGCAGGAGGTCTCCATACCCTATTCATTGATGAGAAAGGAACTGTGAGTTCAATTTCCGTGCCGTGGTCTACTTCTGTTAACAAGATTTTTTATTAGGTGTGGTCATGTGGTGTGAATGATGACGCAGCACTAGGACGTGTCACCAAGGATGTTCCAGATCCAGATAATCCTGAAAAGTTTATCCACATTGACGAGCTTACCGCTATCCCGTATCCTCTTCAGTCGCTTGTCGATGAGGGATTCCGCGCAGTAAGGATTGCTGCTGGCGATAGTATTTCTGCCGCTATCAGCGATGACGGCGAACTTCGAGTCTGGGGTTCTTTTCGGGTAGGTGCCCATTTTCATCTGCTCACACATTTTCTAAGTTAAGATTGTTTCTCAGGCTGCAGAAGGCTCCCTTGGCTTCTCTGGCGACGTGCGATTAGAATTCCTTCCCAAAGCGATATTAAATTTGCCCACAAAAGCAGGCGATGCTGAGAAGGCCGTCTCCGTTGTGTCAGGCAACAACCATCTTCTTGTGCTAACTACGCGTGGCAACGTCTACGCTTGGGGTGCTGGAGAGCAGGGCCAGCTCGGTCGCAAAATTCTCGAACGTCGTAAGATCCATGGCACAGTCCCTGAAAAAATCATCCTTGGTACCCGCCACAACCGTGCAGTATTGGTTGGCGCAGGAAACTATCACTCGTTTGCCATCGACGAAGAGGGCGACGTCTGGGGTTGGGGCTTGAATACGATGGGTCAGACAGGCACCGGCGTCGCGGAACCAAAATCGATGTCCGACGAAGTGCGGTCACCAAGAATCATCCGGTCGCTGTGCCAGAGGACCCTCGGTGATTCAATCGTGCAGATCGCAGGCGGTGAACATCACACTCTTTTCCTGACTTCAACTGGCAGTGTGTATGCGTGTGGTCGGTGTGACGGTGGCCAGCTCGGTATCAGCGACGAGGTCGAGGAATATGCTTCACGAAAGAACACCGATTTCGTGCCAGAACCTATGTTGGTTTCGTTCCCGGACCAGGACGATCCTATCGTGTTCATTTCGGCCGGGACACATAATAACATGGCTATCTCTCATGCAGGCGCGCTGTACGCATGGGGAGAAGAGTCTCAAGGAGAGTTGGGTGTCAACGAAAAGGAGGCCAAGACCCCAACGGTGGTGGTGCGCAAGGATGGTGGCGCATGGAGGGCAGTGAGCGTTGCCTGCGGTGGCCAGCACACTCTTGGGATGTTCAGAAAGAAGACCTAGCATGATTCGGCTGTTATCCAGATATCAACTATCGATTGCACCATATTCCATTTCACCTACTTCGTTGTGTACACATGCTCTTATCCATGAACTGTGGACTAAACGATACTTTCTTGCATGCATACCCGGCCATCCAGACCACCACCCCACCACCCTGCATTCGAATCGTAATGTATGACATTGCCTGCACTATAGATAATATACAATGTTTATGCGAATTTCGTATCTTGGCGTATTTCATGAGTAAGTAGCTGCCAGACGTCCTACAATGTATTGCTCTGTAGTGATTGGAGGATATTTGCTTGGATTGGATGTACTTGTGCAACTGGGCAAACTCTCGATGATGGCATCGAAATTCGGGTTGCAGAAGAATGCAATTGACTGCCGCGCGGGTGTCATGCCTTCGGTAGCGTTGACCTTTATTGCAGGCGGGGCAACTACACGATGAAGAGTTGAACGGAGGACATTGTTGCTCCAGCGTGCCAAAAGGTCCCCAGCGTTGATGACAATTGTTCCGGGCTATCGGGATAGGGGGTTAAAGACTCGAAGAGCAAGCCGAGTGGAAGACAACGAACAATGGGTGAAGCAGGTTGATAATGTTCAGTATGAGGGTTTTGGACCTCTAAACCACCAATGGAATCCTGGAACAAGAGTGTCAAAGTTCCATAATCTAAGAGACAATGCAAGTCAAATTCGACGAGTGTCACTAAAAAGGAACGAACTTGCCTGTATGAGAACCAGCCCTAGCTTGACCATCGCCTAAAAGTAAAGAGGTTCGAATAGGAGGATAGGACAAAAGTCGTAAGTTATGGTCCTGACGATCAATCTTATTGTCGAAGAAATCCTCAGGAAGGTCAAGACCTAACGCAATTGACTTCATGACCATAGTATGCACTTCGTGGCAAGTCTACAGTAACAGAGACCCACGGTCAAATCACTGTATCACTATACATGACACATTTCAGCGCGCACGCACCTGGAAAAAGTGGAGCATCGTCTGCTTAAACTCAGGTACTTCAGTTTCCTGAGGCCACTTGTTACTGAACGTCGGATGATTTTCACGTCCAATTTCCATGGATTCCTTGGTGTCTGGAGCCTTTGCGCGTAGTGAAGCGATCTCGGCCGCATCCAGTGCATTGGAGACACGCTCACGGCCAACTTGAACATAACCACGGTTAGCTTTAGGGTCGTCCCATGCCAACCTTGCCTTGGTCTCTTCGGGTAATTGGAAGAATTCTGCACTCTGAATACACGATTGGTTATGAACATCCATCCTACTCACCGATTATAAAATGCGAATACTAGCCTTCTGGAATACGCGGTTGACAGTCTCGGGTTCAATCACATGGCCTGTTAAATATACAAAGCCAACTTCTTTGAATCCGTTTACAATGTCATCCGCGATGCGACGCTTCTCAGCCAAAGAGGTGGCTTGTTTATAAGCTGCGAAGTCAATGAGGGGTATCCTGAAAGTTGAATCCGAGCGAACATCCTGTAAATGCTAGGTTGAGCATTACACTAAAACGCGGGTGAAATGCAACCAACCTCGGCAAGTGTACTACTGTATCTGGGTGCAGCTATGAAATGCGGGCGGGCTGCACGGAACACGACTTGGCGTATAAATGGTCTTAAGACGAGCATTTGATTGGCAGATATTACTGGTACTGGCGCGAAGGCAGGGATGCAATTTCAAATTGACTACGTAGAGTTGTTGTGACCCTCGTAGTTATGATCAACGTGTTAACCTCTGGTGCTGACTTCAAAGTTCAAACTGACTTTGTGCTGACCCATCCAAGTATGCTCGGCATTCGCCGCCGCTCTATCAATGGCACTAGCGTTGTCGCTTGATTCTTGACCGGGACCACCGGGTCAAACTGGGATCGACTCCAATCGAGGCAACGCGAGGTTTGTTCTTCAGCTATTTACGGGCTTTTTGTCCGAGGTGCCGAACTAGTACTGAGCAAGCTGAGGCCTGGAATCTGTATTAGTCGCTTCTACGCAAAATCTATGCACGGCAAGACAATATCGACAGCACGGTGAGCCGATGTTGTCGTCATCTCTTGCTGGATCCTCATGAGTTCGATGTGTTTAAACGCAGCTGACGAGGCGTTGTCTGATTCTTACAAAATGACGGTTTATACTGCCTCTCCTCAGCTGCGCTCTTTAGCTGCGTTCAGCTAAAGAATACAGCTAAGCATATGTGCCATTGGCATCTGAGTCTGTCTTCAGTGTAAGGATGACAAGCTCACAAGTAAGGGCAGACAGAGACAGGCTACCAAGAAGGTATGCGATTGGGAGAAACCCGCCTTCTTCCTATTCGTGTTAAGGCTTCGTGATGAGAAACAACGATCGCCATCTCACCAGCACAACTGGACGATTTCCCGATCTTGCCTCAGTGATTCCCATGACTCCTATCGCCTTGTCTTATGCGAAGGATGCTGTGCTGTTAACATACTATGACTCTAAAGGACACTGAAGCAACAAAAATGGATCATGTGCCAGTGAGGCTCACTAGAAGATGATTTCGTATCTAGGACGGAAACCTGTCATTATTACATTGTAGTAGCATGTCAGGGTTGTGACATAAGAAAAATGAAAACTCCATGACCTCCGTGCAACTGCCATGGATCGGAATGGTGATCAATCATTCGGACTGCAGCGCGGCCCCGCTTGGTTCATGTTATTACAAAAAATCATATAGCAAGATTCTTGCTTTGGCATACAATCGAGCTAACTGGCTAACACAATCATTCATCGATAAGAGTCATCGGAAGGACGTCGGTGGAGATGGGCGCACCACAAGGACCTAAAGCTCGAGCTTGCTTTTACTTCAAAGAGTCTGTCGACGTAACTTCAGTAAAGACCCAAAGCCGGAGGAGTATTAGGCAAACCATTTCTCTCCGAGTCACTTTGTCCGAATTCATCATAAATGGCATCTTGAAGACCAGATATTGCCGGAAGTTGATAGGTCATGTGTAATTCGTCGTGGGTCGGATAGGTACCACGAGTGGCAAAACGCATCACGCCAGATTTTTCGACATCCACAGCTGGTCTGGCATCCGATTGAGCGATCTGTCTGTTGACTGAACCCGCCCAGACTGTTGCGAAGACGACGCCGATAACCGCAATTGACGTGTTCGCCAGAATTATTTGATTGATGACGACTGGGTCTACTTCGCGGTAAATGACAATGATCTGGGCGACGGAAAAGAGCGCTGGAATGGTGAAGTTTGAAAGCGCAATCCAAAACAGCGTCTGGAGTCTCATTCTGAACGAAACTAGAGCGGAATAAGTCGAGATCTACGAAAATGCAATTAGAATTTACGCTTGACATTGCCCGTGACGGAACCACTGTGCTTATTTTTCCGCTTTGACCAGAGTGTCCAGAGGAATACAGAAGATGCATATCTAAAATATTTTATACATGAGCTCCAATAAAAGGATGAGAGACATCTACTTCACATGTTATCCACCAGCTGCGCGAACCACTCAATCTTGAGGTATGGAGCTGATACCCACAGGGCTGCCAAAGCTGCTTCCGCATTGGGCCCTTTGGCCGCCCTTATTAGAGCTGCTATAAAGAGAAATAGATTGATGATACGGGCAACTTTGAGTAGTACGGGAAGTGAAACCAACGCCACAAAGCGTTGCCATGCGATACATCTTGGCGGATAAACAGAACAAATGCGAAAGAGTAGGATGGTGTCGACAAAGATGGTTTGGACCGCCCCAAGGGCGCCCATGATTATGTCATAGGAGACGGGGTATGGATGTGTCGGTGATAACATGGTATTGACCTGTAAGGAGATGTTGATTTCTAACACGGCAAGGGGACTTTAAAGATACTTACAGCCCTACTGTCTCCCATTATGCCGACAGAAAATGCGAGGCACACATTCAAAACGTTGAGGATAAATATGGGCTGTTTCCGCGAATGCTCGTTCGAGAAGTAGAACATCGCAATAAGGAGGGGTATGAGTATGACCGTAAAAGTATGCCCGATCATGATGTCGATGAGTGCTGGTTGGATTGCAGCAAGATAGTTGAGACCAGGGGGAGGGGGAACTGACATCGCGATAAACACCCCCCTTGACCCAGTGAAGAGAAATACCTAGACGCTTGCAATGCTTCTGGAGGTAAAAGTTTAGTCCTTATATCCTGGGAGACCCAAGCACTGCAGTATTGCGGGGCAGCTTGATGGCAGCGGAGAAAACCTTTCAATTGGAAATTATCAGCGTTCAAGTGAGGCCGTGACAATGGCCAAGTATTCTTGGCATTATATGACGGAGAACTGCCCAGCCCCGTGGAGAGTCGTCGATGATGTCTTTCTTCTATTGTAATTTGCCTAGGGGAGACTAAGCCTTGATCGTCTATTGTCAGAAACACGTCAGACGAACCTATAAGAATCTGTGGCATGATCAAACAGCAATCTAGTTTCAACACACACAAACGCTAGATACTACGAATGTTGTGCACGTTTTACGAACTGAGTTTCTCGTAGCCTGCCATAGCTAAAGGCCGCATACTATTCTTGGTATCAATTAGCCAAAATAGGCAACATAAAGATTGCATGCAAAGGCTCACATGTGCTGCTTGCACTGGATTGCGGCTGCCGCATACGTGCACATCAATCATGTCCACACTAGCCTTCCGATCTTCCAAGCGGATCTACGCTGTGCACTCCCAGGCGAATTAATCAAGTGATCAGCCAACTTCATTTTCGATTCTCGGAGCCTGCATAGGGTTGCACGATAAGCCGTGAAGCGTCCTTGATCCTGACATTCATGACGGTTCTCCGCCTGTTGTCAGGTCGAACTTGAGGCTGTTCCAAAGCATCAAAAGATAGGGCGACTTGATCCAGCGCCTGTGATTTTCGTACAGGATACAGCAATAACATTATGTCACCACCCTCAATAAGTCTCCCATACCACGTCCGGTACCATCTCCCTCATAACTGCGCGACACATCAGAGCTACACTATCAAAACGAATGCAACTCACGTTTCCAATGTTCAGACGCTTCTTCTTCCTGCCACGTGTTCAGCGTGTTATGCGCATCGGTCAGAACGAACTTTTCTTCCGTGGTCGCGGACCAGATAGAGCTGTCTCCAATTTCGGCGTGATCGATTTCTCGTTTGTCAAGACTGGATAGAATGTGACGGCGAAGATATGAGTGAAGATAGTCCTCTTCGACTGCAGGTCGGAATGTGAGTGGCGTTGGAGATGGAGAACAAAAGAAGACCTATCGCGTGATCGTCAGATTTTGTCAAAGCTTCAATAACGTGTTTGGACTTAGAGAGTCCTGAATCAAAGGGAACTCACAATATTGACGAAATGGGACTGAAACTGTTCCTGGGAGATGGGCTCGACACGGTCATGGAAGGCTCTGCATTGCCCAAAGGCTCGCAGCAGAGTAACCAGTATTGCTCGCGATGACTCGGATGCAAGTTTTCCAGCAAAGTTCTGTCCGAATGACATAAGAGTAATACGGGCGAACGTAATGTCTAAAACTGCTTACCACTGCAACGACACCTTCTGGACTTACGATGGTCTTGAGATCATTCCAAAACTCAATGGAGAACAGATGTTCAGGCACTCCCCCTCCAGAGAAGCAATCATGGACGACAACATCATACTTAATTGCGGAGGGGTCTTCAGCTTCCACCATAGCTCTCCTGCTTCTGACCCACCGTCTCGCGTCCTGCAGAAATACATTATTGATACCGGGATCTGATAGGCCAAAATACCGGCGTGCAGCATCGTACACAGCAGGATCGATTTCAACAATAGTTGTTGCTATGCCATGTTGGGCAAACGCATTTGCAGAGATACCGGTGCCAAGACCGCTGTACGTCAAAGCCGTCACTCTTACTAGAGCATCAACCAGGGTAACCACCTACATTATGAGCGCATGATCGCACTCTCCCTTCCTTCCTTGGGGAGTACTATTGACAAGTCGCACTGCCTCCTGAAGAACGAATGCGCTGTAGATCGAATCTCCTAAAGGAGTACTATCTTGGTCGGTTAACGGAGGAAAACTGTCGAGTGTAGCCACCCGTTCCCCGATCCATACACCTCCCAGTAACGAGTGAGATACTCGAAGGTAACGGATAGAGTGAAGAGGGATCAAGCTCCCGTCGGCCGGAGGTAATATCTCGCCAACCACCACCACACCAGTCTTAGATTGAGTTGAATTTAGGATACGGAGCGGATATGTTGGAATGTTGTATGGTGTTACAATGGAATCTACGAGCGTCGGGGATCGGAGGGCTGGATTGAGACTTAAAAGTGCAGTAAAGACTAGGGGAATGACGCTCAAGGCCACCGCGGATCGAGGGTTTCGAGCATTCAGATGGGGGCTATGTCTGCCCGCATCGACTTTATTCCCACCATACACAGCAAGGCATACACATCCCAATGCAGTGAACTGGATGAATGGACCTATTGATTAGAAGATGCTATAACTGTAATTGCGGCTGCCACGCACAGCAACATTGTTCGAGGCGTCTAACGATAATGCACTGAATACCAACATTAATAGTGGACGAAGTTGTAGCGCATTGGCGGCGAGTACTATGAGGGCCAAAGTAGGCTAGAAAGGTAGTGAATTGGATATTAGCGTAAGGTACATGGGCAACAGTTCTTCCTGGGACAGGCCATGTTGAACTCACATCAACGCTCATCGCCAAAGACATTGAGAAGTACACAACGGGAGCCAATACAAGGGCATGGGTGACGAGAGGACTGTAAATGGGATCCTGGAATCTAGCAGCATAAACACTAATCCAATAAGAGGTATGGGGTGCTAGAAGAAGCAGACAGCCGAGAATCAAGAGGATTTTCGAACTCGAAAGATTTGGGGTAACAACGGCGAGCGCTGTGCTCGTGTGCACGACATGACCTAGGTGTTTTAGAGTCGGGACACTAGCAAACAGCGGGATGACCGAATTTTCGTAGGCAGTCGTAAACAACGAAAGCGCGACGCTCACAGCAAGTATGGAAAGAGAACTCCTCGCGCTCGTCCAAGTCGCCGACTCAGAGTTGGTAGACATACCTAACGTATGTAAGGACGGCACGTTTGAGTCGTTGAGCCTCAGGCGGACGCAACTTGTCTGATTCCCACGCTTCACTAAGTTGCGCTCGAGGAGCTCCGAGGCAACTCCGAGGACTCCTCAGTCCGATACGTTTCTATCTTGTGATATTCCGTGTGTGGATTCCGAGTCTGTCACGCGCTTGCTGCAGAGCACCACTCAACCTCCTAGTGATATCTCTCCTTTGTTTATATCGCAGTGCCCTGTGTGCAACAACATATAAACGCGCTCGCACGGTGAATCATACATATGTCCTGAATCCCCGTGAATGAAGACAGCACAGACCTCCATTCCACCATCCATCGGTTCGCTCACGGACAGCTATACACCACACTGTTCAGAGTGCGATGTCGGCAGGACATTTGAGCGCTATTTTGAAACGACAGCACGACAGCGAACGCAGTTTACAAATATCTTTGATTGTAATTCATCGTCAACGTCCGAAGGTGAATGGTTTGCTTGTGTGTAGTAAGCGAGTGGATCACCGAAGCGGTACAAAGGGAATCCATCGTCAGCGGAGTGGCTTAAAATATGTTTGGTGAGTTTCCATTCATTGTTCGTTATCATATACTGTTACATAAAACGGTTATGCTAGAATGGGTCAGGAGTCTGAATATTCTCCGATCATCATCTCCTTTTGCGCAGAACGACATATAAATGCACAACGGAAAGGGACAGGGTGTCTGTAATATGGATGAGCAAAAGGGAAAAGCCAATATCATTGACGAACATTGCCAGCCCGGTTGTAAACCGTTTCTCCACATCAACATCACGGCCGTCGACGCCCTTCGCCTTCTCTATACGAAAAGTTGCGAGAATAGAAACAATGGCAGCCCACACAGTCGACTCCGCAACAAACCGTCCTGGACCTGTCATAAGTCAACACATTTGTTCTTTGTCTTTCATTGTAAGATGCCTCACAAATTCGTCGGCCTAGGCCAAACACAATGTTGTTCGAGATCGAATCCGACAGCAGTGACCCGTCCGTGGCAAAGTGCCTCTCAGGTCTAAATTCGTCTGGTTCGGGATATTTTCCTCATCTAGATTGATCGCCCTGCACGTGGCCGCAGTCAGATTCAAAACGAGAAGGAAAAAACATTGTGTACCAGATATTGAGGGATACGCATGCACCTGCCAGCATCAGTGAAATCTGTCGCTGAATGTAAATGAATTATGAACACATACCCTTTGGAATCAAGTATCCCTCAAATATATCATCACTTAACGTAGCATGTGGAAGCCCTAAAGGACCAGAGTAAACAAAAAACCTGCTGCTATGGTCATACATACCTAGCGGTAATGCAGGCATCCATCTAAACGTTTCTCTAAGGATAGCCTCGACGTAGGGCAATGAAGGCCTATCTTCGAAACCTGGCAGCCTTGTCGAATCCACGACAGTGTCAATTTCGGCTTGCGCTTTGGCCTGAACTTTTGGGTAGAGAGTCATGGCGAGAATAAATGCTTGCAATGTCGAAGAAGTCTAGATTTTATGTTTCTTAGAATCTAATGAAAGCAGGTGCACCAAGTATACCGTTTCGTATCCACCTGGATGCGCGACAACACTGAGATATTGAAGCGAGTGAAAGAACTCAACGAGCCGCACCTATGAAGACTGTCGCCGCGGTTGCCTTGATTGCGGACTCCTGTGCTTCATGATTGTCCTCGTCTATTTGCATCAAGCAATCGAATACCAAAGATTGTGAAGCAGTTCCGGCTGCCTAAATGTCACGTCAGCTGCAACACTCTGATGACTTGTGAGACTAGTCACAATCTGCGATTTCGTAAACTCGAAAGGCGCATCAAGCACCTTTTGGGCTAACTGCCTTGAATACAACGCCTCACGCTGCAACTTCGCACCCGGAAACCATGCAGGGACATGTACAACTGCGAAAACCTCAGCTATACCTGATGGAATCGATGTCAACTTACGAAAAGGAAATGCTAAGAGAACGGCTGTTCTCTCGGGAGTGAGCTTGTTTGCAAGGGCGTTTAATTCCGAGACGGCAGAAACATATGGGTCGTTCTCTGACTGCACTACGTATCCATACGTAATCCTCATGGCGATTGCTGCAACAAAGCTGCTCAAGCATCAACCTACTGATAAGATGCTATGCATGACCACTAACCTCTGAATATGTACCTTAAAACCCTCAGGGTCGTGCAGCAAGCTAGCAAGAAGGAACCTAGCTCTATGCAAGTAATTCTCACGCTGGCGAAGTGATGATTCTGCATGTAATGCATGATGGAACAGCTTTCTATGGGATCTCAATTCTGCACCATAGGGCAAAAGGGCCGTGAGCCACTCGATACCAAAGCTGTGACAGGACATAAGCTACAGATCGCATGGAATTGAAGAAACACACAATTTCCTGGCCGGAAGGATACTAGGTCTGTCTGAGTAAACAGCAGATCGTTGATCCAATAGTGCGCGTGCAGTTTTCTCTGAGTTGATGACAACCATTTCCTGTCCCATCAATCGAACACGGATCAAGTTACCTGAAATTCAAGATGTTGGGTAAAATCTCTGATCACCAGTGCATGCCAACCCACCATATATCTTTTTCCATGCTGTATACACCAACCAAGGTTCAGTGAGACTTATATGTGTGACATTGCCAATCACAGGGAGGGGCTTTGGGCCGGGAGGGTAAGGCAGTAAGCCACTGTAAGATGCTCTGCGTCTCGCAATAACAAGGGCCAAAATAAGAGCGCTAGCGCCGCCGAAGGCACTGGCAGTAAACAATGACAAGTTTGTCAACATTGTGGATCAGAATCATTGACTGGGCAACTCTAGAAGCGAGTCTTAGCGAGAAGTATAAGTACAAAATGAGCCTTTCCCAATCGCCCAAGTTAGATATCATTCGAATGTAACTTTCACATCGTTCAACATGGCACCAGAACAGAGAATTCCACCTCAGGCATTACTTCTTGGTATCAATAGAGACCTTTGAGGTACTATCATTCCCGGTTATATGCAAAACTTTCAGTAAATCTTTTGTAGCTCCTCAACCACATCACATTTTCTTTTGCAAATTTGCCCCATCATGTATCCGTATCTCTTCTACATGGATCTGATTTTTACTGATTTTTAGGATAATGTGGTGTGGTGTCGGAGCAAACCCGATAAAACTCAGGGTCCACCCACCTCAGGCAGCAGTTCTCAGTACTATTAAAGGTCTGTCAGACCCTATTTTTATGTTAGGAATATCACGATCCTAGGCCTGGTCATATTGTGGACAGGGTTTCTGATGATGATCTAAATTTACAGGCGAATAGTCTCAACAAGGTCATCGATCAGCACTTTCAATCTCCCCGCTTCATAGGCAGCTGCGGTTGCATTTTTGTCCATAGTAAGTGCCTCAGTGATCCCTGGAAAAGTGGTGGCGCCATAGCCTTCGAGTAATGCTAAACCTTTGTTACAGATGAAGAAAGGGATGGCACTAACCTGACCATTTGCCAGGGGCTACACCCAGATGCTTGTACCACTCACGATCCTTAATGCCATCTTTCGATATGAAACTACGTTCAAAGGCTATCAAACGCTTATTCACAGCTTGCACGCGTTGAATAGCTTTGAGAAGGCGTTGACCAGGTTGTCTGAAGGGATTGTCTATGAGCTGTCATCAACCGAGAATGCGAAGAGACTCACTTATGGGAGCGTTCCCTCTCCACATCTTCGTGCTTGTCTTTCGATTCGCACTTGTGCTTTCCAAATATCTTCTTGAGTTTGCAGTAAGCCTTGTGAATCTTGCGACGAATCTTGCGGCAAATAGCATGCTTCTTCTTCAATTGTTTGAGGACCTTACGGAGTTTGTGCTCCGCCTTAGTCTTTGCAGAGTCCAGCTCCAAACTGGCACTCTGTAAAGCGTGAAGGGACCCTCGGAGAGGAGACAGATCGACGTCATAGGAGCCAGCAGCTGCAATAGAAACGACACTGAAGGTCCTCAGTTAACCATAAATCACCTGCAGGGAAGTCAAGCGTGCATACTTGTCGAGGTATGATTCCAACTCAATGGAGTAATGGGTAGTGTTGAACGGTAAAATAATGTCGCCGGACAGACGAAGCACTTGTAGGCCGGTATGTTTGGCAATAGCAATCTACGAATATGAAGGTCATGTGAGTTGGTAGAAAGCCAAGTAGCACTCACGTGACGAGAGAAGCCAGGATCACCGTATAGCTCTTGCCAGTACTGAGAGTCAAAAATCGAGTGATAGTGATACACGGGATCATGTAGCGTCGAGGTGAATCCACCGTCAGTACTTGGCACCTGGTATCATTGGTCAGGTGTAAGTTACGGAAAACATACTTCGCTATCCATTTACTTACACCATGGTATTGCAAGAAGATGGTATAATCACTCCCGGATCCCAAGGGACTCACTCCGATACTATCAACAGCCATAAGTTCATCTTCGTGCATCGCAGCAATTTCCGCATTCATATGCTCGCCGAAAAGCGTTCCAGAGTCTCTGCGAGCGTCCCAAAGGCTTCGTCCCTCAGAGGTAGGGTGGGGAATCTGCTCCGCCGTTTCACGGAGGAGATGCGCAAGTAAGGGAGATCCTGCGGCCTTGAGACGGGACCCTGATACAGAAGTATCTGAACACGAAGGTTGAGGTTAAGTGCACAATGAACGTTGCAAACCAGTCCTTCATACCCATGTTAATGTAAGCCACAACATGATCCTTGATCCACTCCGAGAAATCTTCGCCCCATTCTGTGCTGCCAACCAATCCGAACTACGCAAAATACTTATTTGAGCATGATAAAATCAGTAGAATGAAAGACAGTCTCACTTCTTCACCATCCCAGCTTGTAATGAGGATTGTCCTCAAAGGACGCCATCCTTCCTTTAATAGGACCCCAAAGCCGCGAATTACCTCTGAAAGAGACACAGTGCCTGAGGATGGATCACTCGCTCCTGTTACCCAAGCTGGAAAATATCAATATTTGCGCGGGAATCACAACTGACCGTAAGTACTCACCATCTCGGTGGGCACCTATCACAACTACCTCGTTCTTGACGTGGCCAGGAATAACACCCATTACGTTCCAGATGGGGGTAACCTTTTCGTCCACTATGAAAGAGTGAGAGTCTAGTAATGGAAAATTGAATGCAGTCTCACCGTTATTCACAAGACGGACGGTAGGGCCTTCGTGGCCTTCCTCCAAGTGTTTCAGAAGGACTTCGGCATTGGCCCAGGAAATCGGCAAACTCGGGATGGTCGGCTTGCTTCCCCCCTCAACTCTTGTGCTATTTTCGTAGGAGGGGTATCCGGGGGTTGAGGGATCTCCGGGATACAGAGACAAGAATTGCACGGAACCACGTTGCACGGAAGTTGGGTTGCGCGCAGGCCCGTGTGGGTAGCTGTGCAACAACTCAGAGACATGACTTTGAAGTACGAAATCAGACGCACGGGACATATCCATTTTCAACTGTCACTGTGCCATCATCACGAGGGTCTGAGTAAACCAGAACAGCGGCAGCACCAAGCTCCTGAGCTCGTTTGATCTATTGAAGTCATTTTGGTCAAAATAGACACATGATCAACAGGACTCATGAAGGCGAACCTTTAAACCCCTGAAAATACCACCGTAGCGAGTGAGGACAATCTTTCCACTGAAGTCAACACCTTTGAGTGTAGAACATCAAAAGCAAACTCTCCACGAGGCAGATAATTACGGACCAGCTTCTACGAGCGCATCGAAATCCTTTTGCCTTCCATAGTGTGCATAAATTAGCTTCCCTTCGGCCTGCCCCCCTCTGCTAATGCCATGCCACGTCGGGACGGCATTCGCGGACTGAAAGGCGTAAGGATCAGTTTCATCAGAGACCTCTTCGAGCTCAGCAGACCAAACGGGGTTCCCGTCGTCTCCGAGAATCTCCAGGCTACGATCCAAAGGGCTGTTCAGGATAGGGTAATAAACATCAATCCAAGCCTTGGGTTCGTCAAGGGATGAAATTGATAACGTTGCCTCGCGAGATTCGCGAGAACCGGCTGAGAACAGTGGGATGTCGGAAGATGAGTGATCAATTTGGAACTCTTCCTGTAGGTGCGCAAGGAAGTATCTTGCAGTGTCAAAATCACCTTCGCTCCCGGCCATATGGGGCTTGCCCGCATAGACTCGGGACGCAGTGATGGCACTGTCTGTATCCGGTACGGACCTGGGCAAAGTTAGATTATTCCATATGAATTTGGGAAAGCAGTTACAGTAACTTACAAGAACAGTTGCTCCGCTTTCTTGCCTGTCAGAACACTACCTTTCTTTGGAGCGTGGCGCATCAGTGCATTCAGCATCCCATGATCTTGTCCATCATGTCCATTATGGCGAGTGCGCTTAACATCACTCAAAAGATGGACTGTGTACAGGAAAGCCAGTAAGAGGGCAAGACGGCGCCCCCATTTCTTACGGGGAGAAGTGACAGCTGGTCGGTGTGTAATGGGAACTGGAATGGCCCATTGCGCTGACTTATCGTCGACGTGGAAGGACTTCTCGTCCATGAATGACTATTGAAGTCCTTGCTTTTACGAGGGTTTAGAAAGAACGTTCACGATAAGAGCTGATAAGAGGCGGTGAGAACGACTTCATCTACTTTACTATGTTGGACCCGAAAACCACACTGGGCCCGCCGGCCGCACTGGACGACCAAGTAGTCTATTTATAGACCTGTCATAGTAGTAGACACAAAAACTTGAATTGTATACATGAGTGATGAGTGATATCCATAGATCATAAATGAGTCGTCATTTAAATTCCAACTAGAGCGTTCAAACTTCAGACGCAACTGAATGAGCCGGCTGTTTTATTTCCCCAGTACCACACAAGTTCTGGAGGGTATGTAGATCTGTGATGGTCGATTCAAGTCATATCACAATGCGTTGGATGAGGTCGTACCTGCAACCAATTTTTCCTCCCATTCCACTCCATTGGTGTTGTAGTGAACTTTCCGCCACTTGAAATATTCTCAAATCCGCCGAATTTCTTTTCGTCGCTGGTAAGGACGATATGATATTCCCCTGCTTCATCGACGCCGATGCGATAGTCCGTGAAGGACTTGGTGGGGTGGAAGTTAAAGACAAAAAGAAGGCCAGATCGTTCATAGGCGATCATCTTGTCACCCCCGTGTTTGAGAGAGACGTATGCCTTTTATTGGTATAAGTCAGCTCAATAAATATCTATCTTGTCATATCAGACCCTAACCTGAGGAGCTGAAAGCCATTTGTGCTCTTCTTCCAAGTGGTTTATCGCAGCGTCGAAGTTATTCAGGTATCGGTACCGAAGATTTTGGTCATCTACAATGTTCCACTGTCTCCTGGCATGCTGGAAGGAGTTGTTGTTTCCTTCTCGAGGGAAGTCAAGCCACTGAACAAAGATATGAGAGGACGGTGAGTTTAAGATCTTGGCACTCCTTACTTCTGGGTGTCCAAATTCGTTGCCTTCAAAATTCAGGTAGCCTTCTCCGCCAAGCGAGTGGACCAGGAGACTGCAGTCGTGAGTATTCGTGTACAGCCACAGACAACAAAACCCACCGAATCATTTTGTGCAGAGAAAGACCTCGTGCAATGATAGGCGTCATCGGTGTCAAATCCGACATGTGCGTGTCTGTGGGGGCGTTTGATTTACCTATAATGCACACGATGGAGTGAACCTACACATTTCCTTGTCCATTAACCAGAAAGCCAGAGTCTTATCTCCCACCAGGGCCTGGTCGTGACTTTCAGCGTACGCAACGCTCTTCTCGCCGTATCGTCGGTCTATAAGGGTGTGCACGATATTACCCATATCCCATTCATCATCGGTCTTGTGCTTCAGCAGTTTTATCCACATGTCTGGGATAGCCATGGACAAGCGGTAGTCGAATCCAATACCTCCTTGAGACACGGGGATGCAGAGCAGAGGCATGCCTGAAACATCTTCTGCGATCGTGATAACAGACGGATAAAGAGTATGCATCGCATCATTCGCCTTCAGATTGCTGTTAGCAACGAAAATAATGGCACGCCGATACGACATTTACCAGCATGAGGTACACAATAGCTTCCTCATCAACTCCCGGACCAAAATAATCAGGGTAGCCACCCGAGAAACCCGTTCCGATACCATGATGGATATACATCATACTCGTGACACCGTCAAACCGGAAGCCATCGAACTGGTACTCCTCCATATAGAAGCGAAGATTGCTCAGTAAAAATCTCAGAACTTCGTGGCTCCCATAGTTGAAAAGTCTGCTGTCCCACAGCTCATGACGTCCTTTGCTGCCTTCGTGGAAGTATTGGTGATCCGATCCATCAAATGCGTTAAGGCCATCAAGGACGTTTTTGCAGGCATGCGAGTGTACAACGTCCAGAAGAACAGTTATACCCATGCCGTGTGCGGTGTCGACAAGCTCTCTAAGCTCCTCAGGAGTGCCATACCGAGAGCTTGCGGCGAAGAAGCTGGTTACTTGATAGCCGAAAGCTAGCACGAGGAAGCTCAGGTTGAGGCACGGAACGGTGGCTCATCACGCACATGCATAATAAGGATGCTCCATAATGGCCATTAGCTGGATAGTGTTGTAGCCCAGAGCGTGAATCCTCGGAAGCGTATCTTTCGTGAACTCTTTGTATGTGCCTACGCGATGTTCGCTAGTTGAAATTCCAACATGGGCCTCGTATATTCTTATCGCTCTCGGTTGCGGCGGACGAGAGTTTTTGAACTGATATCTTTCCGAAGGAGAGGGATTCCAGAAACGTCCTTCATAGGCAGGAGAGAAGGTCAAATCTTGGGTGACACGTTGGATCCAAGCAGGGATGCGCTCAATACGAGCACCAGAGGATGTGATCATGGAAATCTGATGAATTTAGAACAAAAAATGTCACTGCGGATCATATACACTCACTTTGACCTTGGAGTCGTGAGGTATCGCGCATACCCCAGGAGCCTCGGAAGGGAGTGTGATTTCCCAAACACCGAATTCATTCTTTTTTTAATGGGTGGGACAACCTATTCCACTGGTCTGAATATAAAATCGACACTTCAATAACGCAAGGCAGCATGAAGGATGGGACTCACTGAAGTCGCCAATGAGATGTGCCTCTGTTACATTTGGTGCCCACTCTCTGTAGACTACTTCACCACTCTCCTTGACGTTGAAACCCATTTTGTCAAAACCTCTGGTGAATTTCTCATACCCGCCCTCATATCGATCGATGGTATCTTTCCACTTCTGAAAGCGCTCGTGGCGGTGAGCGATAGCAGGGATGAACGGCTCAAGGTACCCATCGAGCTTTAACACGGATTGGGGATCAAAGCTAACTGTTGCCGCCATTTTCTGGTGGACTCGCAGACAGAAAAATTTTGCGGGAGATGGGAGAAAATAACAAGGAAGGGACAGGAACAGACGAGTACCGTCTTCCTTCACTCCGTTCAACACCAATCTAGGTGGCAACTCAGATATGGGCTATGACGTCTGCATAATCGCTCAGAAAGGAAAGTCCTGTGGTTCGATGGAGTCTGGACTACGGCTGACATACTCGTCCATAGCGTTTAAAATTAGAGTGTACAATTGCTGGGTATACTGTGACAGAAAATAAAATCGATTGTACAGCTCATGGTTTCATCCAACCTTTCTGAACTCCATACAACACAACTTCCCCTGCCGTCCTTGGACCAGAGGGTGGCACACACATTTTCCGCTTCCCCTTCCGGCCCCTCTTTGCCGCAATAATGCAGTCACCTAATAGCTTATCGATCTCCACTAGAGAATCATAACATTCTTGTTCATCGTACCCTGTCAAGGATGCCACTTGTGTAGTCTCAACCGTGCTTTTTTTTCTCGTGGCAGGAGGCTTCAGTCGCTTTGAGTGTAAGAGCTTCTGTGTAAGGTAGTGAAGCCACTGGTTTGGGTGAGCATTATATACAAGCAATGGGGATACAGCTCCTACCATGACATTTGTAAAAGGCTGATAGCCTTTCCAAGAGTTGCCATTATACTCTTTCATCATCCTGTAGACGTCAAATTGGTAATCTCCTGCCGGTACCAGTCAGCAAAGCGCATGTCCCAGGAGTATGTAAGACACCAACCTTCCCCTTCGAAAATTTCTTCATCAAACGGTGTCCAATACGTCTCGGAACCTTGAGCATCTGTGGTTTCCATCCTCGAAAGCCCAAGATCTATGACAGTCGCCTTGACGCCGAATCGAACATCATCCATGCGGAGCCTTCTCCCTGCTTTTTTCGACGACAATGTCCGAACGGGTACATTCTTCACCAATATTTGGCCCCAGTGTAAATCACGATGCTATTTATTCACGTCAGCCATGACATCATTTATGGGAAAGAATCTCACTTCGAACGCCATAAGGTCTTCCGCTTGATCCAGAGCCGTGGCTATCTGCCAGAAGATACTGCATGCTTGGTGCCAGCCAGACCTTGCGGCATTTTTGAATGTGAAGGCTTCAAGATCTGGGCCACCATTTGGCAGGACAATGATTGCGTAGACCTGTACAAGGCCAAAAGAGTCTAAATAACAGTTATAACAATTGTGTTTGTCCATGTTCATGTGCTTCCTACCTGGTCTCATACTCTCGGAACCCTTGCGCTCGTTATACTCATCCCAAAGATCAAGAAGCAGCGAAGGATAACGCCCACGGACGACGTATGTCCTGAAAAGCTTGATAAAGCCACTGCTCATCTCTCCCATCGCTCGAGTGACAATAACTTCCTTCAAAACATCACTCGCGTCGCTCGGTGCGGGAGTTTCCAAGTCGTTTGTGATACGTTGATCCTCATCTCGCAAGGGGATGATCTTAAGAACTACGTCACCGATGCCAAAAACCTCGGAAAACGAGGCCTCGCCAATTTTGCGAAATTTGACGTCCAGGTCATCTCCTTCCGCAGGCTGTACGATTGGATCGAATGGGAATGTCTCTATGAAAGCAGAGAATTCATGCGGACACGTCTGAGAGCACTCTGATAGGAGCGGGATTAGATAATCCGGTTGTGGGGATAGTAAATCTTCGAATTCAGTCGCGTCCGAGATGTTGAGTTGCTCCAGTTCGAGGGAAAGGTCTGCATCAGTGGGAGTGGAAGGTGTGGGGAAGAAACGCTGGAACGGTGCTCGACTTTGTCCTCGGCGTATAGGTGTCAGCTGTCGTATTTTCGTTGTTGGCGGGGCGAGAGGGACGAACACTGGTGGTTGCTGTTGGGGTAAAGGTGGGGGCAATGGTAGAAGTGGTGACGGTTTCTGGAGGACTGTAGGTGGCTTGTGGGATGATGATAGCTTATAAGGCGCAGGGGGAACCACAACCTCGAGAAATGAAGACTGTCGTTTGGAAAAAGTAGCTGTCGGCTCTTCGCATTTGGGTGAATGTTCATCGTCATCAGAGGATATGACGATCACCGATCGCATGCGACCAATGCGGTTCTTCGCTACCACAGTTACTTCCTCCGCATCAGAGTCACTGTCGCTGATGGCGATGATTGCGGGTGTCTTGGGTGCTCCCTTGCCAACTCTCGGAGCTGCAACAGTCACAGGGTTTATCTGGACATCAGTCCGTGATATCCGCCGTTCCTGACTGAGCCTCTTGCCATCGTCATCGAGTACTATGATGTCAAGAGTCACGATTGGAGATGTAGGCTTCAGCGCAGCCCGTGGCGATGACTTGACTGGCGCTTTGCCCTTCTTCCTTGCGAGTGCTGAAGGTGGTAGAGTCGTAGGCGACACACCGTTCGTGCGCAGAGGTGTAAGCGGTTGACGCACAGGGGTCTGCGCTTCAAATTTTGAAAGCGCAGTCTTCTTTTTTGGCTTGACTGCTGGCTTGACCTGAGCCTTCTTCTTGAATGGGCCAAGCGGGGATTTGGTAGGTGAGACATGTGCTCGTTTGGATTTCCCGTGCACCCGATGGCGAGGAGAACGAGATAGGTAGATAGCATTTTCTCTCCGAACTTGCCTACTAGGAGCTGCCGGGTTGCGTACTGTCTTGACGGGTGAATCAAAGGCATCCGACTCATTCCTCTCAACGACATTCACAATCCGGTGACCACGGCGCCCATAGGCAAAGACTTGCTTAGTTCTTGCACTAAGCATGAGTATGATAAGACAGACGATAAAGCTGAGAAATGTGGTCGACAGGATGGTAGATGATGTGAGGACTGAAGAGATCTGAGTTGTAATGCAAGTGAGCGTGTTCGACTTTTCGGTTCAGACGCGTCTTGATCACGTGCGCAAACGCGTCAAGAAAGCAAAGCTGGCTAAAGTCTGCTAAACAGTTGTGACCGCCTGACCTCATCCACATCTTTTGTGTGTTTCCGATGGCATTGCCACAATCTTTAAGAACATCCGTGACTCCACTAGAGCTTGAACTCATTGCCTCCGAGCACCTCGTCGAGATTGTCCCCTTGATCACAATGGAAAAAACAGCATTCATTTCGGTACGCATTGAGGCGGATTTCCGTAGCAGTACCCACAAATGGTCGTACTCACATAGGGCGCATATGGACCACTACGTCCGCCAGCAAAATGTCGCATACCCCTTTGGATGGCCACTAATCTGAAGCTGAAGAAGAAATGCCATATCGTACCCCCGGAATGGCTCAGTGTAGGTTTGTGTACAGCCTTTCTTTGCTAATTACACACTTACTGGTGTACCATCTTCTAGATTTTTTGCAGGAACGTCTAACAAGAGAAACGAGTCGGCCGGAATTTAGCAAGCTGCCTTTCCGTTTTGCAGAGATAGCCAAGGTCATTCTTGATGTGTTAGCCACACTTTTATCTATTTGGTGGCAATATCTGACTTTCATCAAGTGCCTCAGATGATGTGCAGAATGCGGATAAAATCAAGTCATTACTGAAAGATCTTCGCGAAGCTCGACAAGCTAAAAGTCGCGATGGTTTGCAAAAATTAGATCACAGCGAGCTCAGCGTACGTTCTATTTGGTTGTTACATCGCGTGTTCCTCATTGTTATGCAGTTGCCGAACCTGTGTTCTATGGAAATCAACGAGATTCGACCTTTTTTCATACAAGCCATGGGAATACTAACACAGCTTGTCAGAGAACCTTCTGCTGAGTAGCACTTGTCCTCAGTCGCGGAAAACTGGTGTGTATATTTATCTGATCTCTCTGATTTGTTTGATGTCTTAGTTTAATATATTCTATCCCGCATCGTGAATGTCGCAGCCTGCAGCCCATCAACTCAGTGAGGGCGCACTTCAAGAGAGGATCTATTTGGACTATTTACTGTTGCTGCGAGACTACAGCGACGGAGGACAGGTCTCACAGATCGCCGCAAAGCAACGGCATACTAGCTAGCCTAGAGCCTGACGTACGTGAGGCGTCGCTGAACAGTGCACTGATCATACGAGAAGATGACAATACAACGTACATGGTATCAGTCTAGCTTATTTCTTCTCGCTGCTGTTGTCGCGCTTCCACTGTCAACGGTCACCCTCGTGGGAACTTGGGACGCCCGCCGCGGTGGCGAACCAAGGCTAAATCGATTGGGAGGCAATGCACCAGTCCTGCTAACAGCGTGGACTCCTCCAGGCGTGTGAAGAGGTACATGGTAGACTGTTGGTGATGAAGGCGCAGGCGAACTTTCCCGACGTGTGGGATTGGGGGTATGGGGAGCTATCAGCCCATCCGTTGCTTCACGCCTGAATGCCCTGGGAAGAAACGGAATGAGACCGAACATCGCCTTGAATAGAGACGAGTTTGAATGAGGCCCTAACGTTCGCAAGGTAGCGGTCGGCGTGCTGGGTATGCCTAAGTTTACAACCAGATCTGAGTATATGGCATCAACGAAGCGTAAGGGGATGCTTACTAGATGATGTAGGCAGGGCGTGGTCATTCGCACTCAAACTCAAGAAGAGGAAGAGCGGGACGAGCCAAACGCAGACCCCGAAGAAGGTCGCAATATCCGAGAATCCAGGTACTGTAGAATGTGTCGGAGTACGATATAGATGTGACACCTGCCTTGCGTCCCGTGTGAGGTGCGAGAAGTAGAAGAACCAAATGAAGTGATCCGAGATTGCAAAAATACAGGATGCAATAAAGGACAAGGACGAGAGCGATATAAGTGGCCAGGTGCTGGAGAAGTTCTGCAGGTAGATGACGTGGCAGACTATAGAGAAAAGTGTCTGTGCTAGGGGGAGGGAGTCTGAAATATAGAGTGCAATGTGCAACACTATTATTGCCTTCTCTCCATGTAAGATACTTGCTTTGGTTTAGAAAATGAATTCACGAACATATGTCCCCCGCTGTCCAATGATCTTAGCAAGACGTGAATGCTCCTCTATTAGCTCGGAGACATACAGCAGACCGCTAGCTGGAGCTCTAGGTAAGAAACGGGCAAGCACGAAGGTGACAGGAAGTATTACGAACCAAGTGAAAGTGTCATAAATGCCAAAGCAGCAACCATAGCAGCATAACTGTATGAAAGTGATCGTTCAATTTCAGCCGCTCAGTATTTCGAGACGAACCATACCTGAGATAATGCAATAATGACATGTCGTGAGGTTTGGCTCTAGGAGGGACCAGGCGACGGTCTGTCAGGCTTGTACAAAGTCAATGGTTCACCGTTCAACGTTAACGTTGATCGCCGAAGAAAGGGTTCCGTCAAAGCCTAATAAGTGCATCACCGGTTACAAACGCTTACACGGCACCGCAGCCACACATAGCCCGCATCCTCCACTTTGACTTGTAGCATCTCTTCTGACAATCCCCCCTGTTATCAACGCTGTCCTTTAACTGATCGAACATGAGCAACATGGAAAGTAAGCAGCCCGTGTAATAGCTAGTTCACGAGACATCCGTTGACACTTTGCAGAGACGCTATTTCAGCTGAAGGTACTTATCATCATGTCCAACAAGAATCTTCTTTAGATCTTCTCCCTCAGTTTACCGCCAAGACCCTCAATCGTCAAGCAAAGAAAGCGCAAAAGGATGAGAATACTGAAAAGGCTCGTCTCAAGAAGGTCAATTCACACTGTTGTTCTGCATCAAACGCACAGCAATCTAATGAGTGACTTCAGGCGTTGCAGCAGAGAAATACTGATGGCGCGCGGATCTATGCCTCGAATGCCATCCGCAAGAAGTCCGAGGCTCTGAACTTGTTGCGACTATCTAGCCGGTTAGACGCTGTCGCCAGTCGAGTGGAGACTGCCGTCACAATGAGACAGGTTACTGGAAACATGACCTCCGTGGTCAAAGGCATGGACAAAGCAATGGATAGCATGAATCTTGAACGGGTGAGTAAATGATAGGTCCTTCGCTACACGATATCGTGACCTCTTTCGAATGATGTCATAGATTTCGCTTGTGATGGACAAGTTCGAATCACAATTCTCCGACCTAGACGTCCAGACGTCTTACATGGAGGACGCAATATCAAGCTCAACCGCTGTATCAACTCCGCAAGATCAAGTAGATTCTCTCATGCGACAGATGGCGGAAGAAGCCAACATAGAATTGCAGCACGATCTCGCGTCGAAAGACCTGTCTGGTGTCCCATCTCTGGCTGTTAAAGAGAGCATTGGCGAGGAAGACGATAAACTAGCAGAAAGACTGAGAGCTCTGAGACCGGTGGCATAATGATATAATTTATTCCTTGCAGGTAGATAGAGGTGTTCTGTTTCGTGGATTTCTCTATATCGTAGTACAGATTGTACATCATATTCATTACTCTTATTCTTAAGCGAACCTTGTTCACTGCACAGATCAATCAACTTGCATCTGCACTTCTACATTCTGTATTACTAGGTACTACTGCAGCTGACGGTTGTTTGGATCGAAGGCTTTTGCCAAACAAACACGTCCGAGTGGAGCTCGGAAGTCGGATACTTATTTGGAATCTGGACTTCATATGCGCCAGGTCCGACCAATCAGGTCCCTACAGATACCAGAACGCCAGAATAGTGTCTCAGTGCTAATACAACAGATCGACAAAGCACCAATACGGGCACTGCAGCACGACTGTCTCGGTTCATTATCTTGAAGTTCCTTCCCAGCCGCGGCTACCTGATGCTATGCATCTCTACTTAAGTCACAACCCTCGTACACTCTACCTGGTAACTGGATCACACGACGAGCGGAAAGGACGACCACAACGGGCTCTCGTATTTCGTGCTGCAGAAACCAATCCAGCACAGGTGATCGTCGAGTTCCTGCCGAAGGATGAGGTCAATCTTACCGGCGCCGTGAGACTGACCAGCCGCGTCATTAAAGGCTGCCTTGGCCTCATCTCGATCGAAAATGGTATGTTGATTCGCATGTCTATCTGGTTCAACTCAATCATCATCACTTATAGATACTTTTCTCGCCGTGGTTTCCTCTGCGACAGAGGTCGGAAGGACCCGCCCCTCCGACTCTCAACCTGAATCTGTGGCGAAGATTCACCAAGTCTTGTTCTTCTGTCTCACTTCCAACTCATGGGATGACTTTTCTGCTTCCCAAGATACGCTTCTTAATCCAGAAAACGCCGATGCACTCATGACAAGAGAGCAGCCGCACTATTCTCAGTCCACCACACCTCCTGTGTTTGAGCATCCATGCATGCCGCTCACCAAAATTCTTTCATCTGGTTCATTCTACTATGCTCTCGATCCTGCATGGGATCTCTCGTCTCGGCTTCCCGTTCGTCTGGCGAGAGATCGATCCGTTGCACATGATATCGGTATATTTGATGAACGCTTCGTTTGGAATGAATACATCGTCCGCAGTTTACTTAATTTCAGAGAGAGGTTAGATTCCCTTGAAAGGGAGGAACTTGACAAGTGTCAATTTATCGTGCGCTTGTGCTCCCTTTTTCCTCTTGAAGACTATATGTAACATGGCGAATAGGTATTAGCCATACAAGGTTATGTGGGTGTCTTTACCATGCCTTTGTCCGCGCCGCCGGTCAATGGAGCACCCGTTATTGCGACATTGTCATTAATTTCTCGCCTTGGATGGAGACGAGCTGGCACTCGTTTCAATACTCGGGGTGTAGATGATGACGGGAACACTGCTAATTTTGTTGAGGTAGGTGATGAACACTGAATATAAGGTCAATGCCTGATGTGCATTCGACAGACTGAAACTATCCTCACCACAGATCAACATTGTGTGAGTTATACTCAAGTCCGAGGAAGTGTCCCATGTGCGTTTTCGCAGCGGGGGGTTCACACGCTAGTTGTTGAAACACTTTGAATTACAGTATTTTGGGAACAACAAGGGCTCCAGACCTTCGGCCAGCGTATCCAGATTACACGGCCGAACGCCTCCCAACCTGCATTTGAGCGCCACTTCGCGCATTTGATGGAGGAGTATGGCGTTACTCATGCCATCAACCTTCTAGGTTCCAAAGAGAATGAGGCCATCTTGACTTCTGCATATGCAAAACACTTGCAAAATGCAAGAAGCATCTGGGATGACGAGCTCGGTATTACCCACTACGACTTCCACAATGCCGTGAGGATAGGTGGTCATGATAGTGTAATGAGGGATCTCTGGTACGTCGTGGTCTCTTAAGAAATGGTCATTTCATCATAATGAGACGCAGTCGTTTGGAAGGCGTTAATAACAACATGGAACGTTACGGGTTCACCATGTGTGATGTCAGCGCCGACAGTCTGATTACGGAACAAAAAGGCGTATTCAGGACGAACTGCCTTGATTGGTGAGTCGAGTAGCTCATGTCAGAGTCTTTGGGTTAAATGAGCCATAGCTTGGACCGAACAAACTTTGTGCAAGATATCTTCTCTCGTAAAGCCTTGGAACAATACCTCAGTCTCGTGCATCGCGAATGGTTACAGGCTAGTGCGCTCTGGATGCACCACCGCGAGTTATGGGCAGAAAACGGAGATGCTCTCTCCCGTATCTATGCTGGTACTGGCGCCCTGAACACCAGCGTTACTCGGACTGGGAAGAGAACATTGGCAGGTCAGATACGTGGTATTAAAATATAGTGACATTTCTGATGTACCTTGAAGGCGTTTTGTCCGATGCGACAAAGAGCGTGTCGAGAGCATACATCAATAATTTTCAAGATAAAGGAAAGCAAATCGCCATTGACATGTTTCTTGTGAGTGATTTCTTTTGATCTCCTGTCTGAGTTACGAATACTTTAATTAGGGCAATATGAGTAACCAACGTCAGGTGAATATATTCGACGCGATACACGACTCAGTCGGAAAGGCACTGCAGCAACGGTGAGTGGAATCGGCACGCAGTATGATCTCACTGCCAATGCTGTCATAAGCTTATCCGAGTACTCGACTACTCAGTCGTGCAGTATATTCGTAGGAACGTGGAATGTCAACGGCCGGGTAAGGTGGATTATATGTATTCTTGCCACTGTTCACCAGTTCTCCTCCGCGCAGCTGCCGTCATCAGAAAGCCTGCTACCGTGGCTCTTCCCGCGGGACAGTAAGTCTGGTTCTTCGCTCTGGGTCGCTGTTTAATAGCATCGTCTTTTAAATAGATTTTCTAGAGTATAATCCTTGTTGCATTCCATGGCGTAACTGATAAATTTGTAGACCCGATATCTTTGTTCTCGGCTTCCAGGAAATTGTTCAACTTACTGCACAGCAGATTGTGCAACCAGATCCAGAAAAGAAGTAGGTGATATTCTGCCTTACGAAGAGCATGCGTCCTGACGTCGTTAGGCGTATATGGGAACAGAAGGTCATGGAAACCCTTGAACGTCGACCTCAGAGAACGTATGATTATGTACTCCTCCGCAGTGAACAAGTGATATATGTTCACGCTCAGGTGAAGTAATACTGACGCCATCATTGCAGCTTGTCGGGACTGCAATTCTTGTCATAGTTCGCTCAGATCTAACGGCTGTCATACGGAATGTCGAAGGAGCAGCTCGAAAGGTGCGCCTTGACTACACAATTGGAGGTCCTGGCTTGAACTTTATATTAGACTGGTCTGCGGGGCATGTCCGGAAACAAAGGCGGCGTTGGTGTCCGACTGGACTATTACGATACTAGCTTCTGTTTCCTGACTGCGCACCTTGCCGCCGGACATAGCAACGTCGAAGAGCGGAACGCGGACTTCCACACAATTGTGAAGGGTTTGCACTTTCAAAAAGGAAAGACGTTATCCAGCCACGAGTAAGCTTGATTCCCGGGAATGTAGAGCTTGACACGTATAGGCCCCCAACAGAAATATCATATGGCTTGCAGACACGAATTACAGGATAGACCTTGACAACGAAAGCGTCCGAGCCCGGTCGGAGGCCGATGATTTTGACTCTTTGGTAGCAGCAGACCAGGTGTGTTCGACGATTAATAGATAAGTACTTGCCCTAGACTAATCCTACGACAGTTGAGACAGGCAATCGACAACGGGGACGCATTTGCCGGATATGAGGAAGGGCCCATGCTATTTCGTCCCACTTACAAGTACGACCTGGGCACCGACAACTATGATACCAGTGAGAAGATGCGCATTCCGGCTTGGACTGGTAAGCGGTTCCGACGTTCAGGGGGTGCACTCACGTGGATTACACATCTCGCAGACAGAATTTTGTTCAAAGGCCGATTCGATCTTGCAGTATACTCCCG
Source organism: Suillus subalutaceus (assembly GCF_016647625.1). Classification (NCBI taxonomy): domain Eukaryota; kingdom Fungi; phylum Basidiomycota; class Agaricomycetes; order Boletales; family Suillaceae; genus Suillus; species Suillus subalutaceus. The sequence continues at coordinate 90,796 of NW_024540337.1, forward strand.
GGCTGAGCTGAAAGGCTCGGACCACCGTCCTGGCAAGCTCTTTTCCGGTTGTAATCACTACACGCCACTGATTGCTGGCACTAAGTTTTTGCGCTTTTTAGAAGCGAGGTGCGAATTATAGATGTCGTAAAGAGAGCCGCATTATCTCGGCTGCTCTTGGAAAACACACTGTCGGCTACTCCGGGCGAGAAACTTGATGAAAAACTTGCGTCTTTAGTACTTCCCGATGAGTCCTATTCTGAATGTCTGTGTTGTATTATCTTAGTCATCCGCGAAGCTCATATCTTAGTACTAGTACCCCCGCCCAGCACGGATGATGATGCATGGTGGAACAAACCTGGTAAGGATGTAGCGACACCAGCACACATGCTCTGACACGTTTTCAGAACATCCAAATGGCATCTTTCCCATCTCAATAGCTCACCTCCTGGAATCAAATGCAGCCAACCCTTTTGACTCGCCAGAGGAATCTCCCTTTTCATCCTCACCATCGTCCTCCGACGAAGAATTATATTCACATGCAATGGGGTTACAATCTCCGATCACACCTGTTCGCAAACCTCCTCCACCTCCCCCACGCTCGCGGCATACCAATGTGTGATACGGAGCTTAGATTAATTCTATGGTTGGCATGGTCATAGAGGTCAGCAATAAAGTACTGAATGAAAGAAGTACAGGACTGTGGCACGGACATATCAAATCAGACCTTGCTTTTTCAGGTCTTCATAAGTTTTCCTATTGTAAACATTGCCCTCGTCGTCCTCAAGTTCTTCCATTGTTTCCTGCTCGAAAATCTCATGTCGTCCCTCTTGCTTCAACTTTTCTGCCACTAAATAGAATTTCAACGGATACTCTCTTTGAAAATGAAAGCACTTACGTGAGAGGGCATCTTCAATGCGAGTAATTTCGTGGAAATGTTTTGTATTTGGCAACCCCAAAGCTCGCATGCCAAAAGCGTGCCGTGATTCCTTTATGATCGGTGATTAGCCTACCACTATCAAATCAAAGCAGGGCTGCATACTTGGAAGTGTCGGTCAAAATTTTTCCTGTTACAGGGTTGTAAGCTTTCATACCGCCATCCCGAAAATCAGAAACTACTACCTTCCCATGTACACGTGGTCAGAGCATATCTCGCAGCGATATTCTACTCCAAGGCCGTGAAGCTTGTAGAGCCAGTATGGAATTGGCTTGCCATCCCAGCCGAGCGGAAGTTTCAGGGGATTGTAGATCCTCTCCTCTTCCTCTTCTTCGGCCGCGGCATCGCCAGATGTATTGGTGGGAGCCGGAGGAGGTTTCGATTGCTCAAGCAGTTCTTGTTCGCGTTCGCGCGCTGTGAGAGAGAAGCGACGTTCCACATTGGACTTCGTCTCGCTGATAGTGGGGGCCAGCACCACAAGAAGGGAAGTGGAAAGATACGTTAGCAACGCGGAGCTCCGGAGTCTGGATTTCACAAGTTGAACATTACTCGCGGGTTGTGCGGTAATGTTTTGTGTACCGTTTGGATTTTGCGGAGGTGTTTCAGAAACGGCCTGTTTGGCAATTGCTTTCATATGTTTCTTGGAGGTCAAGTGGGCGTCATAAACGGTCTTCTTTGAATAGCTTTTCTGGCCTGGGCGATGCTAACGTGAACACATGCGATTCGTTGAGATAAACGACTTGACTGACAAGCAGAGCACCACGTTCCCTCTCCTGCGCCGTCCGCATTCGCTGATCGCTTAACGGTTTTACTTTCATCCCAATCAACAAACTCGCCATCTTCCCACTTTTGGTAAAATTCGACTTCGGCTTCCTGGTGTTTTGTTTGAATATCTACAAGCGGCTGTGTCCGTTTTACAAAGGACAGGAGATAATCATGCAAGTGTTGAATGTACCTGGATAAGGATTGAGGGCAGCTCACGCCAGGATATGCACCAGCTTACACTTCGTAATCTTTCGTTGCTCTAGCCTCCTTCGAAAGCTCGCTGTGCAGTAAGCCGTTTTGAGCGGCAAGCAAGATATCAAGATACTGAAGGTAAGGCAGTCGTTTTGAAATGTTCTTCAAGTTATTATACGCGGTGTGATTCGCATACAAATCAAGATACTTTCCGTATGCTTCTTCACCGGAGAAAAGCAAAGATATGGCTGAAAAACAAAGGTGAAACAAAGGAAAATTAAGGCTGCTGTCAACGCACGGTCTTCCTCCTCGTAATCATCATCCAGTCCATCTTGATTACCCTCCTCCAAGATGGCAGCAAGCTCCATGTCGAAGCCTCCTGCTACAGCATCAGGATACTTGTTGTAGTGGTCCTGAACCTTCACCAACCGCGCATAGAACTCAGAAAGGTCATTCTGCGCTGCTGCTGGAGCGCTAATTGCGCCTATTTCAGCTTTCCGCGCATCCTCATCAAGGTAAGAGTTGTGCAAGGCTGTCACACGCGACGAAATGCGATCCAAGACTTGAGCTGCTTTGTGTTCTGTCTGAATCCTGATTTCATGACTTGCTTGATTTCTTGACAGCAGTGAGTAGAGAGCGGTTTCGTATCTTTCTATCTCCTCGTGTGTCTGACGCTGTGTTTCGATGATGGAGTCCATGTCGCCCAAGACTATACTTACTGGAAAGTTCACGTCCAAATATTGAGCTGGTTAGGTGGTATTTTCAATCTCCGATCTTTTCACCACCTCGCCCATCTTCCCTATAGGTCAACATGTCTGGCATCAACCCTGGAGACGAGGCAAGTTTGTCAAACAGCCCAGAGAAGGGCAAAATAAATTGCGTGGTCGTGCATGGTCTAATTGATTTCGCAGAAACTTGTATTTGAGTCCTCCGAGGCAGTCTCGGTTGTGTCGACTTTTGACGACCTCAACTTGAAAGAGGACCTTCTCCGCGGCATATATGCGTACAGTAAGTTTATTTCGCTCCTTGCAGTGTTACAAGTGCCGAAGTTTGTGTACAGACTTCGAGAAACCGTCTGCTATACAGCAGCGAGCTATTCTCCCAATAACACAGGGTCGCGATGTCATTGCACAAGCGCAGTCTGGAACCGGTAAAACTGCCACCTTCTCGATATCCATTTTGCAGTCTATCGACGTCTCTGTTCGCGAAACACAGGCTCTGGTGCTATCGCCTACGCGCGAACTGGCGACCCAGATTCAGTCAGTGGTTCTCGCTCTCGGTGACTATATGAATGTCCAGTGCCATGCTTGCATTGGAGGCACATCCATTGGCGAGGACATTCGAAAGTTGGAATACGGTCAACACGTGGTGTCAGGAACTCCTGGTCGTGTTTTTGACATGATTCGACGCCGTGCTTTGCGGACGCGCAACATTAAAATGCTGGTTCTTGATGAAGCAGACGAACTGCTCAACAAGGGATTCAAGGACCAAATATATGACGTGTACCGTTACCTCCCCCCAGCTACTCAGGTTGTCCTACTGAGTGCGACGCTACCTTACGACGTGTTGGAGATGACGACAAAATTTATGACCGATCCCATTCGTATCCTCGTCAAGCGTGATGAGTTGACGCTAGAAGGGATCAAACAATTTTTTGTTGCTGTAGAAAAAGAGGACTGGAAGTTCGACACACTGTGTGATCTATACGACACACTTACCATCACACAAGCTGTCATCTTTTGCAACACCCGGCGCAAGGTATGCCTCCAAACAAATTCCTCTTCAATGTAACTTACTGGTTGCCATAGGTTGATTGGCTGACTGAAAAGATGCGAGCGGCAAACTTCACTGTGTCATCGATGCACGGTGAAATGGTTCAGAAGGAAAGAGATGCTATAATGGCGGAATTCCGTGGTGGCACATCGTGCGTCATTTTTTGGCTTGCTTGAATCGGGAAAAGTTTTGATGTCTATTGTAGTCGCGTGCTCATCACGACAGATGTTTGGGCCCGAGGGATTGACGTCCAACAAGTCTCCCTTGTCATCAACTATGATCTCCCGGCGTAATTAATTTTGCCTGGAGTCTTTTTAATCTACTGACTGAGCCGCTTCACTCAGCAATCGTGAGAATTACATACATCGCATTGGGCGCTCTGGTCGTTTCGGCCGGAAAGGTGTTGCCATCAATGTACGTTATGCCCTCATCGCTCCCGCTTGATATTCTCATGTGTAATTCGTTAGTTCGTGACTGTCGATGATGTGCGTATCCTGCGTGACATCGGTATGTCATTTTTTAACTGGTTACTTTCATCACTCACTCCACCCTAGAACAATTTTACAGCACACAAATTGTACGTTGGCTCCTCAGTCGTTACTTCATGCTGTCTTCATTGCTAATGATTCAATCCACAAGGACGAAATGCCGGTCAATGCTGCAGAGCTTATCTAGGAGTGATACGGCAGACCGCAGTCAAGTTATTGCTTGCATTGAGCACGGATGATATTCAATGGTCTGCATATTTGTACTTTATGAGGTTTTATTTTTTTGCATTCCCTAGTTGTGGTTGTATCCCTTCTCCTTGACTGACTGGCATCTGCAAATTTGTATGGTCGTCACTAAAAGGCCGTGTTGTCTTTGATTCTGGGTACAAATTCATGTGAATAATGATAATTGTATGCATGGTATTCCCATCACTTATGCCCTTTCCCGTTGCGGGAAATGGGCATCGCATGGATAGAAGGCGACGGTTACCCAGTTTATCCGTGCAGTGCCTCCAGTTAAGAGCACGTAATATTTACTCTAATTTATTTCTGTCCCTTTTCAATCTTGATTGGATCGGTGTTATTCTTTGCTAGCCCTAGTAGCTCGGCGGTTTCAAATTGGGCTTGATCTTCTGCTACCTTGTTTTCCCCAGCATGGTCATATCTGATGTTGATGACAGTACTTTAGGAATGCGGTACCCCACCGCTTGCCATGACAGCATCCATCTGGAATATTTTCGGTGGTATCTGCGCTGAGCTTGCACCACATAATTGAAATTTTTTCGAACGAGCAGTCTCGAGCAGGTGGCAAGGGCGCATATCTTTCATATTGGTGCATGCATTCCCACCGTGTAAGTGATATGTCGCGCGTGTATAGTTCTACTGCTGAGGGCGGAGATCAATTCTTCATTTGACAATCACATCTTCCAACAGTTGCGGCGTCCGCGACAAAATTCGTTTGCTAATGAAGCCCTTCCTGGCGAACCATTTTTTGAAATTGTATTCAGAGCATGCCGCTGTTCGATGCGCATGTCAGGACAACTCTGATTGCGCATGTGAAGTAGAAGGTGTTGATCTGACTGATGTGGAGTGAATAGACGAACAGCGTGGCTTATTTCACGGACTCGTATGGACAAATATGATGACCCTGAACGGATGGTAGGTTAACGACTGCTGGCTCCAACGCGTCATACTTCCACTTGTGGCTTAAATAGTACGTATTATGAGATCTAGAAAAGGTACCTGGTACTGGTACTTACAAGCCCCTATGGCCCTTGTGACGGGTAATTGTTCTGAAGCGGCTCAATTCCCCCGTGTTACACGCCAGGGCATAAGCATGTGTGACCGGACAGCTTCAATGCGGTCCACGTGAAGTCATGAAGCCAAGAAGGCACAGTGGAGGGAGAAGTGATTGCCAAAGGTGGTGATACGTACCATAGATGCACAACTCGAGATAGAACCAGAGTTTAGGGGTATGTGCCAATCATTTGAAACCAACGGAGGCTTCGATAGCATATAGCATGACTTGAGTCTATTTCATGCGGTCTTTGTGCACGATAAACGATAAACGACCTTCATTGGCTGACTAGTGGGGGCGTAAGGGTTTATGTAATGAAACGGTAAATTATGCGGGTACCGCGCAACGCGTCGCACCATGTTCGAATTCTATCACGGTTCCTGGTCCCTCTTTTATTTATGGACCGAAGGAAAACAGGACAAACCCGGAGGCTTTGGAGAGACGATGCGACAATCGGATGCTTTGACGCTCTGAAGTTCTAACAAAAAACGTTACAGGACGATCGAAGATCAGATTCATTGGGATACCGGGATTCGACTCCTTTTCAACGCTCGTTTATAGAACTTGTCGGAAGCATCGGGGAGTTAATCTTGTGGCGGTATAATTGGCTTGTACTGTCCAAGTAAGCAATGAGCGTTAGTTGACGAGTGAAGCCGCAACCAAGAAATATGGACACGAAGACAATGTCATGCCGACACAAAGCCACCGGTCCACTATTTGGGACTAAGCGTCAGCCGCGGCGAGATAAAATGCTAGTCATGGTGACCGTGGAGTTGCCTCTTCGCGCCTGAGAGGGAACAGTTAGCCGTAGAAAGTTTGTACAGCCAAGGGCCATTGAATCAACACGTTTCTCTGCTGAAACCGTGAACAAACATTTTTGAGCGCGCAGGGATGCGATGCGGCAATCGCACGGTGTATGACGTTTAACCTGCCACAGCAAGAAATGGTCAAAAATTATGGGAATCGTTTGGAGGCCAAGATCAGCCTGAGCATCTTGAGAGCGAATGGGCGTTGGCCCGGTGGGAGAAACTGTCACAGACACCGAGGAGCTAATCATGCATCATGTGGCAACATAGTAATCAAATTCCAAGTACTGACTTACTGTGTACACTCGTAACAGCATCAGTTAATGGATGAAGAGAATCAGGATATGAGGCCAATAATATCATGCCGGCACAGGTCGACCACTATTTTGCGACCAATCATTAGTTCAAGTACGGTAGATTGCCTATACTTATGTCAATAGCTAGCCGCGATGCGATAATATGAATGTCCATGGGATATATACTTTATCACAACTTATGCTTGTGTTTGAGCAGGGACGGTCCACCATGTTCTCGTGCTGTTGGCATGTGTTATCTAAAATAAAATGTGAGCCGCCGGTGAAAAAAAAAATCACCTAAGTATTTCCAAAGATTGTGAATTTTACTGGTTTTTAGTGCGGCCGTACTAATTGGCAAACTTGAATATTCTGGAGAATTATGCGGCCGAGAAGATCTTAGACCTTCAGGCCCGCGGGCACCAAAATTACCACGTCGCTGCTACTAAGCAATTATTCGAGTAAATCACTATAGGCACAATTAATCATCACAGGATACCATGTGTCGGGTATTGGTTGGATGTATCCATAAATGTTACACCTTTTGACCAGTCACCACAACGCCATAGAAGGTGGTTGTACATTACAAACAGTGGAGACATCTAAAGTACTTGAAATAGAATTCCCAGACTGTCCCCAAATAATTTCGGATCATGAAGATACTTGACAATGACTACGTGACTGCACCGACCAGCTCATTCAGTGCTCGTTTTTGGATAGTCCGTGAGGACCACGCTGTTCCTTTGAGTAATGATAACGCTTCTCGAACTGATATGAAAGCCATGCTTCAACGCCGGGGAAGCCCCACAGCATTTGCGAAAAGGCCGGAACCCCGCAGTCACAGCACAAACATTCTGCAGTGCCATGAGCAATTTTGGCGGATCAAGCTTATCTTGGAGAAGTTGATCTGAGCTGTATCATCACTTCGGAACGAAGATGAGGATAATAGAGTTGGTGGGAGCGCGAATTGCGTGCGCAATAACCAATCGAGACACTGTTGATATGGCGCTATCGGTGATAACATGACAGCTCAAAGCCACGTTCACCGAAGTACGTCAAGCCGTAAAGCTACTCACTCAGTCGCCTCCGGGCCGAAAGGGGTAACTTAGGCTATAGCAACGTTTCAGTCCTGAAAGTTTTCTGCAAGAATTGTGGGACATTATCTGGGAAAGAACACCATTTTGAGCTCGCCCCACGTCTGCAGAAGAAGAAAAAGGTATGCTGTCCCGGCTCCTCCGCGCGCAATCATCCGCACTTCTTGATGGAATTATCAAATTCCGTCGTCCTATAATGTGCATGACATTGACGATATGATGCCGCTCGTAAGATATCGACAAGGGTCAGGGTGCACATTTGTTTTGAGCTCTGATCCCTTACTCATCAATCGTGCGACCACTGCGGGATTGCCATTTCCATAGCTGTTGGTCTTCACCGCTAGACGGATGCCGAGAATGGATTATTAGTCTTCCCCATGTCGGCCTCATTTTACTTGTCGTGTAAACGGGTGAGAGAACTATCTCGTTAGAATGGCCCTGATTTCAGGTATAAAAGACATACATATTGAAAAGCTCTAAAACCACATCCTGATTATTATGTGTTACTGGAGAAGGTGGGTAGCTACTTGTTCGGCTGCAGCTACCGTCATTGACTCGCTGTTGCTCAGAGTGCGCAACTATTACAAAGGGTATGATCATATTCAGTGGCCAGAATAATTGACGCTATCTTCCTTCGTAGCTGCGGGCACTCAATAAATCTGGTGCGATTTTTGTTAGCTCCGCAAGTGTTTCATTTAGCTAATACATCACCTTGTGCAGCCCGACGAGGAGGTCAGAAGCCAGTAACTTTTTTGTTCACCATCTCACCAAGTGTCTAGATCAAGTGTGACCTTAGAAACTGCAAATTCAGCCCCAAGCATTCACCGACATGTATACCGCCGCAGTGCACTAAGGTGTGCTGGCAGTAGTAAGTCTTCATACCACTGAATTCCAAACACCGCTAACTTGCGACGATATAGCCGTCAATACCCCCAGCAGTATGGTATGTCAATAAGTCAACTGCACTGACTCTATGCTGATATCTGCTGCGTTCAGGACCACAGATTGACAAGAAGTGCCCCAGATGTAGTGGACGCGGCTGAGCATTGTTTGTGAACATCATCTTGAATGGATATGATACAGACCGACACTGCCTGACAGATGTATCATATTGCGATCAAACACACATAAGCTGAACACATGAGTGAGCGTGAATATGCAATAAGAAGCTCGAGATGGAGTGGCTCAATCATCCACAATGTTATGCTTCTTTTTCAACTGTGCTAGTTCTTCCTCTCTTCGGGCTAGATCGGCTTTAGCGGCGGCAGCATCTTGTTTCGCTGGCATATGATACAGAACAACAATATATCGCTCTTGCAGATGGAAACCATTCAAATGTTCAAGTGCGTTTTTTGCCTGCGTTAGCGGGAATTAGATAGAACGAACCCATCGGGACAAAGGAAAACTTACATCCATAACATCATCGAATACAACAAAGGCGGTTCCTTTCGTCTTTTGCTCATCCCCTATGCGTATCTGCCTGATGCTGCCATATCGTCCAAAGAGATCGTACAAGTCCTCCCCGGTAATCTGGTAGTTAAGGTTTTTGACGAAGAGTATACGATTAGCACCTGGAGGCAATTTTGACTGCGGAAAGTTCAGCTATACTTATAGATGTAACTTTGCGGGTGCTCACAGTTGGTCTTGGGGCAGCCATGGTGGTTGTGTCGACCGAGCTTGACAGTTATTATGTAATATTCAATGTTTCACGAGCTCCACAATTTAGTGATGATCCTGAACGGTACTACTAAGTATGTACGTCGTCACTTCTGGTCTTGCATCCCCCCCTTCTACCTCACTCATGGTCTACATTGCCTGCATGCTCACTGTATCGTTGGTTGCATTCTATCTGCTGCGTTTATGCTCGACAACTTTTCGCTCTATTCTCCCAAGTTGAAATTTATTGAGTCCCCAATACCTTCGTTACTCCAGGCTTCAAGCCTGGTCATACCCTCGCGCTGCCTCTCTACGACTTGCATGCTCCACCAGAACATCCCTATGTGTGCACGCCCCGTGCCTATTCAGCGTTGGTACAGCCCTACACAAGGTCACAACAATTGGACACTGAGTGTGCTTCGCTCGTGTGGAAAATACGTCTATGTGGTGCCGATTCGTGTGCAGGTGCTTGGAAACGTCACACCATCTGTTTGTCGAGTGTCGTCGTTTTGCAGAAACGCGCAACAAGTCGTCGCAGGAAGTGTTTGATTCAACTTCCGTGCTTCTTCGAGAGGCAAAAACAACTACTCAAACAACGGGGATTTATCTGCGCTCCGCACGGCGCCACAGTGTTCGTTGATTATGCTCTATTCCGGCCGATACACACACCCCGACATTACCTTGGAGTTGTACCTGCAATCAACGGTTCCGCTAGAACAAATTTAACCTGTATTGGCGATGAAAATTGCGTCAACGGGGCATATTGCGAGTATTCGTTTGGCAGGTCAAATTTGGAGAACTTACAGGTGTATCGTCAATTCATGGGTTGGAAAAGTTCACCATGCTTTTGACTTACCTACGCATCTACAACATCTCCATCCACGCTTATGATTTTTGTGCATGTCTTTTGCCTGCTCAATGAGCTGACGAGGTGCTTACTGTTACGCCTGAGTTACATCAGTAGCATAGTCAACCAATGAAAATCATTCATCTTTCACATCTCGGAGTTACAAGTTCGAACTGACTCAAGTTTCAAGCCTCAGGAGGTCTGGTTACTTGCTAGCCAATTGACTGGAAACTTCAGTTTGTGGTAGTACAGAAGTCTCATTGTTTCTTGAAATTCATCAAGGGACGACACCCCTCTTATAATTAATATTAACACCAATGGAGTAAATCATCGACTGACGGGTACATCATGAATCTTATGCTAACGGTTAAACGCCCCAAACGACGACTTTCTTGAGAGCTACAAGGCAATCTCTGACAAAATTCGGGGTAGAGGTAGGCAATAAGAGGTAGGCGACTTGAGGGGAATATTGTGACAACCGAAAGATTCAAAAATGAGAGCTTTGGGAGGCTTTGGGGTAGTTGGTTTACTACCTGACGCTGTCCACGAGAGCGCGCCCTTCGTCGTGAAGTAAAGAACGACATTCAATCTCGATGACTCCATTCAGTAGTGATAGACAGTATATATCTGACCTTGATTACCCGGGAGGGTGATAAGGTTCAGTATCAAGATTGCACGCAACAGTGATAGTTTCTCAGAGGTCAAAACAAGTGTGTTTTCTTCCGCATTGAATATGAAGTAGAGTAGGGGGGGGGGGGGAATAACTCTTGTATGACGATCGGAATCCTACGACAAGAACATGCATGCAAGATGATGATGCTTCTAGGAGAACAAGCTCGGCAACCGATCATTTGAAAGAACTGTGACGGTGTGGAAACACGGGTATACTGAATTGTGAAGTAAGCGGTTCTGTCTTCGAGACGGCAGATAGGATTCGACATCCACTCGCCATATATATTTTAGCGAGTCACCGACGACAGACGGAAGATGCATCATGTTGAATATGAACTCGTCAGCCGTTCGACTGGTGTACACTCCTCTACCCCCCTCACGCAAACAACCGTTGCAGCTTCTGTATCTACTGCGTCTGGGATGGTGCACTTGATGTCCTCTGCATTGGGACATGGACAATCAGCCGGTCTCTCGACACACGTCAGGGTACTTGGGCACAGGTATTGGGAACATGGGACTAAAATATCAAGAGTGAGTGATTCCTTGAGGTAGTATATTGTGGGTCTGGATACTGACGAGCTTCTGAATGCGCCATCCATTGGGAGTTACCAGAAGGTCCAGATCCTCTTTGTTGTTGTTGCTGCTGCTGCTGCTGGGAATGCCCAAACATCTGATCAAAGAAATTGAATTGTGCACTCGCCAGCGGGAGAGAAGCTACTAGAAGCAAGATCAGGCTGCGCAGTTGCGTGGTCATCATTGAATTGATGATTCGTAGTCTCGCTGTCCAGAGGTTAACCGTTATACGTGTCGATTGCCACGTGCACGACACGGTACACCGTGTAGCTAGTTGTAGTACGCTTTAAGTTACGGCGAAAATTTCATCCACCGACTAAGTTACAGAGCACTCAAGTCAGAAAGAACATAACAAATTAGACTTGAATTAAACCGACAAATCCAAGGTCATGAGTTGAACCACATGTTGTTCCAGGTAACCGGCGTTACAGTATCAAATATATGTAACTGACAATGTGCAGATAGTCATCGGAGATTTCATAAAATGTGAATAATAGATCCGGGCCAACCAAGTATCAAAAGACAAGACAGATGGAAGATAGGAGAAGATGGATTGCGTAGATCAAATAGACTGCCCTGTAAGGTTCCTCCCAAAAACGCCCTCCCATGTCCCTATATTGAGAAAGTGGCTATCGCGGGTTATATTCAAGAAGCCTGAGAAGTGATAACCCCATCCATGCAAAAACTGCTAGTTGTGTTGCCGGACAGCTGGCGGGATTCCCCTCGAGTAGTAGATCGATCTGAGCGGAACGTTTTTTCTATCAGAAGAGGAGACCGTGTTAAAGAGGCCTTCTTGGCTTTCTTTCGAGGAGGGATATTCTCTTTAGTGATCTCCCTTTCAGAAAGGCCTTCTTCAGAACTACTAGGCCACGAGTCTTCGTTATCAGAAGACGGACTTGTTCGTCGCGATGGTGTAAGAAATATGTGCGTATCTTGATACGTGTCAAAGCCAGGATAATGCACTGACTGACGATCATGAGGCAGTGGCATCTCACGAAGAATTGCCATTGAGGCGGCGCCAGGTTCAGCGCCGCGTTGGGATGACTGCAGGCGAGACGAGCGACGGAGGCTAAGTGCAGATGCCGAGTCGTCTCCTGAGGCATTGGTTGAGCGTATCAACTTTGGCGAAGGTCTTCTCGGTGTTCGTCTATCCCTTGAGCTTCCCTGAGTGGCACCAGCACGTTGTGCGGGTGATGTCAATGTTATTGACGAATCGTGCGAGGCTCCGACATCACTTCCAAAATATGGAATGTGGTGTTGCAATGATGACAGGGAGGCTTCACCAGGTAGGAGAATGCCTTCTGAGTGCAAGATGCGGCGCTTAGCCGGACTAAAAATGGTAGATTTTGAAGGCGAAAGAGGGCGTTTGGCTGGTTTAGCGGCATTGGTGGGAACTGAATTGGCGCCGCTGGCTAGAAAATGTACAAGTGGGAGGTCTTGAAGAGGACCAGTACGAGCCATCATGGGCATTGTAGAGAGCGTTCAAGAAGAGAACAGGGAATATTGAAGTGATATACTTGATTGATAGCGGATGGTTGGTGTCAAAGGCGCTTAGCGCTTAGCCCTCGCGAAGAGCCGGATTTCATAACGACACGTGACATAATGTGTCCTAGTCATACTACTCGCAATTCGATTACTCTACGTATTAAGCAGGAACTTCCGCAAGCATCACCACATCGAAAACACCAGTACCCGTTTGGTTAGGGCGTCCCATGACCAGATTACCTGATGGTGTGGACAAGTCGTCGAAGTCACCATACAACGTCGCGTCTGAAAGGAAGGCGGCAGTTGTCTCGTACGACGCCTTTAAAAGGGGCGAAGGGTTACTTGAGAGACCCTTGCGGTTGAATGGCTTGTAGGCGCCTTCGAATGTCTGGCCGTTGATAGGATCGTGAGTAAGTGAGTTGCGTGCCTAGTCAGTAAAGGGTCTTACCATATAATCTGCAATGAGTTCCAGATGCCTCCCATCAACATCAATCTTGTAGGCGTCAAATACTCCACCGATCTCGCGTAATATCGCAGCACGCGCCATCTCCACGCCGTAAGCTTTGAGGATGGAGTAGATGTCATTGGAGTAGATAGTATCCAGATCAATGATGTTGTCATCTGTCGCGCCTGTAAATTGCCAGATACCCCGCAAGTTGGATCCATTGGTAGTCAGCTAGATTTGTGATCAGCTCCGAGCTCAGGTTGAACTATACAATAGCGTACTCGTATTTTCTCCACTCCGCGTTCCTTTACAACCGCACTAAAGCAATCTGTGATGCCAGGGATCTCTCGGATAACAGTCTTCAGGCAAGTGCGCTCGACTATGCCCACCAGCAAAATTTTTGGGAAGTCTGCAGGAAACTGAAAAATTATGAAGTGACCGCAAAAAATGCAAGGCATAAATGACACGAACCTCGAGCTGAATAGAGCATTTTGACTTCGTAAATGTGAACGAAGTTGCTTGTTGAAAGACATCCATGAAGGCGTCCGCTACGACTTCAGCTTGTGCGTGAATAGCCGTCGGATGACCAATTTTATCGTCGTCGTCTTCTTCGCCTTCGCCACCCTCTGCCTCTGAGGCATAAGCCGCTTCGATAACGGCATCGTCCAAGTAATCCTTTTCACTGTCATTGTCAGACTCGTAGGATGTCAGTTCCTTCTGTTGACGAGCTCGCTTTGCGTCAACAGCATCACCATCCCCTTGCTCACTCTGGCCATCAACATCCTTACCACGGCCTGGGCCCTCACCCTCACCCTCGCCATCTTCAGCCTCCGCCTCGCCAGCGACAGATTCTTTTGATGCCTTCCCTTTCCCAAGCTGCGCTATCTGGCCCTTCAGATCTGTGTCGAGCTTCTTCATTTCCGTCTGAATCTCCTTCTTGAGTATTGACGGAAACTTCGCTGCAAACACAGCAAGAACTTCCTCGGGCAGAACGTCATACTCCTCGGTGTATTCTTCCGCGGGGAAGAAGACGATGTCTATAATGAATTCGGTCCGACGTGCATCGCTTTGCACAGTCAAACGCTCTTTGACCGTCAAATTGTCAACCAGCTGAGACAACGTCAATTTGCTAGCCCGTTTGCAAAAAATGTCAATGTCCAACTGGGACACGCCAGGCGCAACTTCCATAGTCATTGAAGGTGTCTTGGGCTTTTGTGAAGCTGTCATTACAATCTCCCGCAACCGAGGAATACCCAGTGTTACGTTAGCAGCTCCGTGACCTACATCAGAAGTATGAACATTCAGCACGTTGGCAATTTTATAACAAAAACTGACCTGCAAAGTGGAACGTGTTAAGTGTCATCTGAGTTGACGGTTCTCCGACGCTAAAAAAAAGTAAGAATTAAAATATGCACGGGGTCGGAAGCTTACCCCTGAGACGCCAACAAACCAACAGCTTCCCCAGGTTCCACCAGACTTCTTAGATACTTGATATTCATGAGCAAGTTGAAATATCTGGTTTTCATGGGTTCGTGCCGACGCTTGATCACGGGGCCATCCGTCGCCTTCTTATCTTTATTCATCAATAACCCATGAGGGTTGGACTTGATGTACTGAGCCAATGCCTCCGCAAACTTCTCTGATGTGCTGCCGAGGTATCGACTAGGGCTATACACATCCAAGGCAGGAGCGCGCTTCTCTCGCTCGGCGGGCGTGTACTTGTCTAGACGTACTTCTGACTTCTTCAGAGTTTTCTTCATATAAGACACGGCGTCACTGTCGTTGATCTGACCAACAATGCTCTTAGGCTTGTACAGGTTAAGAAGGGTGATTTGGTTTCGGGCGATGAACTCGAACTGGTAGAGGTGCTTCTGCTTTGTAACGTCTAGGGCATCGCCGCCATAGTGGAACTGGTATATGGACGAGTCGCTGCCACGGACAGTGTGATCGTAGTGGACACGGATGCCCTCAAGGTGCTTGATGAGACAGCGCTGGAGATAACCGGATCGAGACGTCTTGACTGCAGTATCGATGAGACCTTCACGTCCAGCCATGCAGTGGAAGTAAAATTCCTGCGGCTTGATGCCCGTCAAGAAGCGACTGGCAACATACCCACCTGCCATGGCTTTCGGCTCGAATGACTTGAACGACGGAAGAGTTTTTCCGCTGACCATTACGGGTACGCGACGACCTTCGAGTTCCTGCTGGCCAAGTGCACATGATATCTGCTGGGCATTGACAGCACTACCCTTCGCACCAGACAGCGTCATAGTTTGCATATGGTTGTCGGGGAATTTGCGTAGAAGACCGTGAGGCATACAAGCGTCGGCGATGGATTTGGTTAGGCCCGAAAGCTTAGTCTTGACGGTAACATCGAGGCCAGCCATTTTGCCGTCATCTCGCAAGACATCTTCAAGCAATGCCGTCAATGCTGCTGGAACTTCCTCCTTGGGTAGTTTGCTCAATGAAGGGAAATTCTCAACGGCACCGTCAAACCCAAGATCACGGCCATGTTGGAGGAGTTCAGTTCTTCTCCGATCACCGTCAGGCGTTAATGCCAGATCGTCCATGCGACACGTGAAGGCCCGATGTTGTAGAAACTTTGTAAATAGCCGGCTCAGAACGCCGAGAAGCTTCCCAGCAACATCAGCTCCATACAGCTCGTATACCGAGTGCACAAGGCCATAATCGGTGGCTCCGAACGCGGATTTGTCAAGGACACCACAGAGAAGTTCGCCGTCAACAAAAATAACCTTGTCTTCCGAGGAATGTTTACCCCATAGATGGCCGGGAACTTTAGCTTTGGAATCGAGGTTCAGCCCCTCCGCGTTGCTCGGCGTGATGTTTTTCAGGACCGTCGAGACCTGCGTAATGCGATTAGGGGCTGAGCGGGCGAACAAAGCATTGTTACTTACGACCTGTTTGCCTGTCCATAGCGGACGTGGCTTCCATATGGTTGGAGGCAGAGTGACCAGCCGTGATAGATGATAACTCTCGTCCTCAGGACGGAGTGCTCCGTATAGTAACTGGAAGTACTCCTCGCGGGAAAAAAAGGCGTCTTGACAGGTCATCCAGACCCCAGCAACAACGTGATCCTGGATGAGGCCGCGTAAGGGTTTACCAGATGTCGGGACCAAATACTGATTCTCAGTATTGGCAATTAGCATCGCTTCCGCACGAGCAACCTGGTTTTCTTCAAGGGGATTCAAAACATGATATAGATTATAATTCGAAGAAGCTCACGGGGAAAATGGATATTCATTTCTACCCAACGAGCGGTTTAGTTTCTGATTAACCTCGGAACTTCAAACCACAATACTCACCGTCACCATCAAAATCAGCTGAGAGCAGTTAGAATCAGGTTCAGTTATACGATTTGTATTTGGAATCCATACCATTATAAGAGTTGCTAAGTATAAGAAGATTAACCATTGAACCTATACTAGCAATTGGAAACTTACCAGTTCGCATAATGCATCCTTATTGTCTTTTCGCCTCGTAAAATCCGGGCCTTGTGGCACATCATGCTTGGTTTGTGAAGGGTTGGTTGACGATTGAGGATCAGGATATCGCCATCCCGAAGATGCCGATACACCTTCTTATTGATCGAAGCCGTGCGCGTTGAGAGTCCGAGGCGACCTGACGAGCTGTCGCTGCCATCTTGAGGTGTCAGCAGCTGGTTGGCGATGGCTGTTCTCTGCTCAGGCGTGAGTTTTTCCTAGCGAATCACGTCAGAACTATGGAAGTAGCGCAATATAAAATATTACCAAGGATTGTTTATGCCCATCTTCATACTCAACCATCGTCGCTCCTGGGTAACCCTTCGGACCAGTAATTACCCATTGCCGCAGTTCGTGGAAATTTGCAGGAGTCACAGGCTCAGGAAAGGTAAGTTTCCTCGCAAAGACAGGTGGGATGCC
Source organism: Suillus subalutaceus (assembly GCF_016647625.1). Lineage (NCBI taxonomy): Eukaryota > Fungi > Basidiomycota > Agaricomycetes > Boletales > Suillaceae > Suillus > Suillus subalutaceus. The sequence goes on from NW_024540337.1 coordinate 108,018, forward strand.
AATTTCATTTGGCTCGATATTCACATCTGGTGAGATGACGGACCGCGCTGCATAGTTGACACGTTTACCCTGCCAAGAAAATTAAATAATATGCACCTGGCAAAAAACCATTCCGTACCATCATATGTTTACGAAAGAGACCGTCCTTCTTTTCGAGCCCTTGCTTGACACCAGCTGGGGGGAGTTTACCGTTGCGGATAGGCGTAGGATTTTTGTTACTATCCATGAAGCTATTAACGTCGGCTTGCAACTGAACGAGTCCCTCGAGTAAAGCACTAAATAAACGACGCCGCGTTGTATCGTCAACGCCTGATTGCTTCACAGAAGCGGCATGCAGGTCTGCGTTTAAATCACGCAACCTATACGACGTATTCAAAACCTTGGCCAAAAGCTCATTCTGGGGGTGCTCAAACAACGTCTCACCCATGGTAGCAGGCGGACGAAAACGCGTTGGCGGAACAGGGATCACTTCCATGAAGAATATGTCGGCTGATGCCAGTGACAGACCTGCAGCATTTAGGGGGGAGAAGGGGCCATGTCGGCCAAAGATCAGGGAACAAATCTCAGGGCAGTTACGGAAAAGAAGACGCAAATGGGCACGGCATTCTTCTGGTGCCATGACACGCTCATTGCGGCCGCGCGTGGTCTTGACTTTACCATTTGCAGCACGAGGAAGACCGTTCTCTTTCGAGAGACGGGTAGCTTGGAGTTCCTCTTCCTCGTCTGAGTATGTCGGCTCCCCCTCGGGTTCCGATTCCGATTCCGAGTCTACGTCCATAGCATTCGAAGGTTCGGAGCGAGATTTTGAAGCATCTGCAGCTTGCTGCTGGAACAAGAGGACATCTGGCCTTTTAAGGCTGATGGCTCGATGCTGGTTTTTTTGCTTGACGGAGAGATCATATTCGATTATTTTAGTGAATCCCTCCTTGCGGAACGTATAGGCGAAGCTGTTATCTTGCTAAGCCAAAAATTGACATACAGCGAAAACAGCTAACTCACGCGCCACAACCTTCATTGCTACATTTTTTGGTGATGGTTGTTCTCAAAAATTCTTGAATGAGATCTTTCCGGGCCTGATAGACAAGACTGTCCTTGTAGTGATCTCGCTTGCTCCCGGAGGCCTTGCTGAGATGCACCATAACGAATAAGTTGACACGGGAATCAAATTCAGAAATAGTTTCGTCGTGACTGTCTTCGTCGTCGTCACTGGCTGTGTGTAAGGTGATATTGTCTACATCGAGAGCAGCCTCCAGGAGACCATGTTCCAACAGACGGAGTTTGGCGACATATTTGCATATCTAGTGAGGAGCGCTTCAGTCGGGGGGAATGAGCGGAAGGGCATGTGCGCACCACTGATCGACTCAGTTTGAATCTATGACAAAACAAACATGTTGCGCGAAGAATGTTGTACATGTTCGCCATGAACAAAGGGTGGTACACAGGGGCAGGCAGCTCAATGTGACCAAAGTGACCTGGACACGTGAAATAAGTTAAGTGACATGTTGCACAGCTGGATGTAAAGCGTCAGCGCACCTGTCCCAAGACCACCAAGAGTTAGGCACTCACATATCCTGACGATCGCTGGGACCAAGCGCAGGGTCATACAGGCCACCGATGTTCGGCCTGTTCAAGTCATCCAACAATACTGGATTCAAAATCTGCTTGACTGATATCCTCCGAATGTCCTCTGCTGACAGGAATGAGAAAGAGATGCTTGAGACGGTAGACGGAATGGAATGTGATATGTTCATGGCGGACGCAATGGTAGTTGTTCACTGTTGCACTTTTAGATGTTCCGGTAAGATATCATATATAAAGCTAGTACATTTCCAAGCAGGTGAATGCAACAAGCTTTGTACGATACAAGACGCGATCGACATCGACTAAGTTTTTTCTCCCTTCTAATTTGAGCGAGTCACGTGTTGACCACTACCTGGCTTGTCTTGTGTCCATCGGATTAAACGCACACTAGTCTTTTATTTCATTTTGCGTTGGCAAATGGCTGCTAATCCTATGCATGATTCTGCTGTTCAAGCTCAAGCATGATCGATCTGACTGTCGACTCGTAGACGTGCATCTTGGCCAATCTTAGCCAAGTGGTAAGCGTGACAGAACAGAAATCTGTCACTTGCAGGGTCCAGACTCGAAACCTGCTCGAGCTGAACAATCTTTTTTTCCCCTTTTACCACGGCTTGAACATGTCGGGTCACTCATGAATCATTGGGTCTATCTAAGGTAATCATAGCCAACTGGCACCAGAACAGATTAAAAATCTGTTCTGGGCTTCGGTGGCTCGGATTCGAAACCTACCGACAAAGATTTTCCCCCTATATCACACCTTGACATTCACTCTTCGACGGTTCTTCGGAGGTTCATCTTAGCTTTGGAAGCGTCCTGGCCAAAGTGATTGCCACAACAGTGGGTTGTGCAGGTTTGAAACCTGCCGACGACAAGGTTTTTTTCTCTCGGAACCCACCTACATTAATATTGTCTGCCATTACGTCATGGGTGGTTTCATCGGATAAAATATGGTCTTAGCCAAGTGGTTACTTCTCTTGGGCTTCGCAGGTTCGAAACCTGCCGACTACAGGTTTATTTTATTCTATCGAAGGTGTTTACCCCAACAGAACCTAAATCTGTCACTTAGACTGTCAACTGTTCGAAACCTGCCGATGATATTGTTTTTTATATATCGAAACACGCTTTGAAGATTCAAATTTCACTCATGGATGGTTTCCTCGGAGGTACTTAACTCAATTTTGCCTTAACTCAGGTCTTAGCCAGGTGGTTACCACAACAGAATCAAAATCTCTCGAACCCGCTGACGACAAAGTTTTTTTTCCCTACCGGAAGACGCGTCACTCATGAACAGTTCCTCGAAGGTTCATCTTCACTGGTCTTAGCAAATCTGTTTCTCTTGGAGTTGGTTCGAAACCTGCTGATAACATTTTTGCGGTGTATAGATCCTCCATCTTAAATGGGTCATTGCGCCGAAACCTCATGTTTATGTCAAGTTTATGTGATAGTCTGTCCATGAAAAGGAATTCACCTTCACACCTTGCGAAGGTCGTTTGAAGAAACATAAGTTATATCTCCGAGGTGCGTACGTGCCAACCTAGAATCTCGACAGACTGACCAAAGCTGTCAGGATTCACAGTCAACCGAAGTGTTAACGGGGCCGGAGGCCAAAAGAGAATGCGTGCAAGCTAAGAACAGAGCGAGTCTGACAGTCAGGAAAATGATGTGACCTCCCCACCTTTAACTTTCAAGTTATTGCATTGGAAGAGCCAGCCACCAAAGGAAGGTCCACCGATGAGGCTTCAGCGAGGCTGGAAGAATTAAAAGTGCGAGCCATATCGTTCTGATGTGTGTAGTTTGCATGCGCTCTTGTTTTATGTCGATGCCGAGGCGGAATAAAAAATTATTTACTTTCGATTGCTGCGTAAGACCCAGACACCGGACAGAGATGTCAATAGAGAGGTCAACGCGAAACTCTAGAACACCCCATAACGGAAAACTCAAGACGGCAGTGCGGAATATGAAAGTGCGATGAATACATTAACGCATGGTACCGCTACGCTTGACACCTGTTCGACTTTGACCACTATTCTTCTGCGCCTCGCTTACTAGTTCTGCGATCAACTTGTTGTATGTCTCCGAGTCCTGCTGGAGAGCGTCGCGAGTTTGTAGAAGGTGCGTAAGTATAGATGAGGCATTGGTTGTCTCTGTCCGGAGATCTACCAGACACCGTTCAAGTTTTGCCAAGGGCAGGAGGGTTAATTGATCTGCTTGTCGACATATATCATTGGTCAGATCACGGCTAGAGGAAACAGACATACCTGTATCAAGCTTGAGTAGTTCCTCTACTTTCCTGTCATCTAGTTGGGGCTTGGGTCCAATACCAAGTTGTGATACGGTTGGTCCTGCCCGTGTAGACGGCTGTGGAGTGCCCATCCGAGGTGTCCCTGCACGAGAATTGGTTCTAGACGATGGGGCACTCTGCAGTGGACCATTGCGAGGCCCCGGGGGTGCAGACATGGGTCGCGTTGATATATGTAGTGGGGGAAGGGGCTTGCCGCTTGCGTGCGGTAATATTTCATCTAAATTCACGGGTAGTCCAAGAGCGATTAAATGTTGCTGGCGAATGCGTGAGCGCGTCCAGTTGATAGGCTCCATGAGAGGCGGGGAATCCATCAGCATGGTATATAATCCACGACTTTATGCCCTAGAGCTTTAGCATTTAAAGGGAGACATTTCAGGGACAACGAACCTTTCAGGTGTAACCAATATTTGGCTGACACCCTCTGCCTGTCTGATGTCTTCATCTGTGGTCATCGAAGAGATATCCCGAATCCATACGGGATCCAAGATGCGGTTGATCTGTCTCTCCAGGTCTTCTCTGGAAGGTAAGGGGGTTAATCTGAACGGCTCCCAGGCAGTATGAGATGGACCCGGTATTGGCTCTTCATGGAACGTAGCATCTTCTGAGAAATCCCCAAAATCTGCATCCCGCCCGAAATCTGTATCGTGTTTGAAATCCATGCCGCCATCCAGGCCCTCCGCTTCTCCAAAATCCCCAAAGTCACCAAAATCATCTTCCTGTGCAATAGATGGGTTCTGCGTTTGTGGTGGCGTATGAAAGTCGTCGTAATCGTCTAGTCGGTCTTGAGAAGGTGCAGGAGATGGCGGCGCAGGCGGTTCAAGTGAAGAGAAAGATGTGAGATTTGCGAGGCGTGTTGCAATTGGGTCATTGAGTGTAGTACCCCAAACTGAAGCTCCAAACGTGAAATCTTCATCCATCATACGCCTGAATCTGCTTTCAGCTACAAATTGTGCTGTTCAGCAATCGACGAATTTGACCTCAAACTAGTTTAATCAGTGTAACGCCAGGTGGATGTTGTTACCAGAAGGTCTTTGAAAATCATGATGGACTAACGTGACGCTGGAAGGTCTGAATACCAAATTTACTCCTTGCCATGACTTCCAACTTCGAGCCAGAGCTTCCTACTTTCGTCTTTGAATGGCCTTACAATAATGACCATCGGTTCCTGTTCGCTTTTCCGAATGAAAAGAAAATGCCCAATGCGCGTCAAATTCAGCTGCAGCGCCTCTATGATATCGTGAATCTCAGCGTACAACGAGACGACCTTCCCCGTGCCAGACGTGCTTGGTCCATCCTAGCCAGATGCAAAGAAATAAATTGGAAAGCAATGTGGAGGCTGGGCATCACCTTGCTCGAAAATGATGTCCGCGTCATTGAGAGCAATCCACACAAAATAGATTTTCTACGGGCAATGTTACTCCAACTTCCGGAGGAGGTATGTCTCGATTTACTGTCCTTACAATCGCGACGAAGTTAAATGACGTCCCAGCGAGAACGCATTCTCGCTGAATTGGTCCAGCATTACATTCTTGTTGGCAGGTACAGAGACGCACTCGATGAGCTTGAGTTGTATGTGCCTTTCTCCATCGAAAACCCAAGTTCTGATCTTGTAGCAGTTACCTCCCTTCGTTCCCTTATCGTGACAATCCAGTGCTCCACGTCTATGCAGGCTTGCTGTGTATTTTCATAGCTCAGCCTCCAGAATCAGCTGGTCAGTTTTCAAAGTATCGATTACTCTGGCGCATCGGTCTCAAGTCCTTGTTCCAGGCGCTAATGAGGTTGGAGGAACCACCTATGACAGCAACTCTCTGAGTCGCGCTCAGATCTTTCTTGAACACGCAAAGGCATTGGATCCCCATAATATTGTCGCAAGCGAGTTTTTACACAAGGTAGGGGTGTTGTCTGATTCTGCCCAACCTGAGAACTCACTTTCATCAGCTGCATTCCATTTCTCAAGGACCAGGATTACTCTCTTTCGCAAGCCATGATTCTGAAGATGAGACTCATGCCAAACGTTGTCAGCCATCACACCCAAAGCGGAGGAGAAGTAATTTTTGATGGTACTTGTTCAACGGATCACAAGTGAATGCAATACCGTACCCCACTATCGCACAATCAACCATCTGAGTCCGACTCCATATCAATAGTGGGCATTCCTTCCTCTTCCTCGTCATCGTCCACTACCATCGGGATAAGTCGAGGCTCAACCATAGGAGGAGCAAGTTCCACCTGAATGGAAGATGGCAGCAGAGATTTTGTTGGTTGTCGACTTGATATCGCTGAAGAGATGTCGGCAGACTCTTCCGTTGGTGCTGTCGTGATCGAAGACGTCATTTTCTGATTGGTTGGCACCGAAGATGGTATCGAGATTGGTCCAGGAGCTGTGATTTTTGGTGTTGGCATGGGTAAATGCGTCGATACGGGCCAAGGAGCTGGTTCGGGTGTTGGGGTCACTATGGTAGGATCTACCATGTCATCCATAACATTTGCATCATGTGTTGTAGCCAAGGCAAGTGATGTACGAGCAGCAAGCTCTTCGTTGCTTTCCTCGGCGCGGAATAGGGATAGCGCTTCCACATGAGGCAGCGGGCGGACTAATGGTGGACCGCGAGGATGGAGAAGAAGGTCAACTTCTTGTTGTAATTGGAGTTTTGTGTGCATTGTCTGCTAGCAAACCGGTCGTCATGTTGGTAGAACAGAAAAAGATAAGCGTTGCCTACATGTTCATTGCCTTGCGTCACGACTGATCTGAGGACCAAGCCAAGACTTTTGCTCATCGCACTCGTCGTCCCTCGAGCAAGCTCTAGACACATATCGTTCACTTTTGCATGTACTAAACTGTGGAGATGAACGTCTCGAGACAAAGAGGAACGTGACATGGCTGTCAATGACAGTGACAAGGATAATATGACACGGCAAGCCAGAGAGCGGATGGCGGATTGCAACTCAGCGCCTCGCATAGTAACTTGCAAAGCTAGAGGACGATTAGCGATCACTTGGCTGGTCCTGACCTGAACTCACCGTCTAGAGCACAAAGAATAGCCTTTCCTTCGGCGGTCGATGAACAAATGACGTCTTTTGATAGTTTAAACACCCCGTCGTCTTCGTAATCTCGTCTGCGTTTCCTGCCTTTTTTGTTCTGTCCAGAACTCATTTCACCTGTGTGTGCATCAAACTGAGTTGACAGCAGCGGCATGAGAGAAAGCATGATGGCTTTGACGAGCCTCGTGGAGCTAAGCTCGCTGCTGGGAGGGAAGCTATTGCTCAGTAGAGCTTGGATGCACTGAAGCAATGCACACCGCCGCTCTCTACAACATACGTAGGTCAATCCTTCAGGGTTGAAGTCTCAGCGACGTACGGTGGAAGGTTTTGTTCGAGATGGTATGTTATCATAACAACCAGCCGGGACACGTACGGTGTCAGTCGATGCTGAACGCTAGATCAAGGCCGTCATTCGGGGCACAAAATAAAATTGCGTTTCTACCGACGTTTTTGCCAGGCAACAGAGCAGATGACATGCAGAACTCTGCAGCTCAGGCACAACAGCAAGCTCCAAGGCTCTGACTGTTGCGTCAACGTGGCCTTCTTTCTAGCATTTGGTTGAAAATGTGTCCGCAGAAAGAAATACAAAATGATACCTCTTCATCAGGGGTACAAGCTAGCAGGAATAGACAGAATTCCATTATACGTCCTATAGGCACTTGGACTGGTCTTTGAACGGTCGTCCTGTACTCGTGTAAGTATATTCTACCATCCCATACAATATATTCACCTTAGTAAACTGCAAAGCACTTCAGCGCTGCATTGCAACCTGTCGAGATTGAGGGCGACAGATAGCACTGGATCATCACATGTTGGTCCACTGGAGGGTGGAGGGCCGTTCTTCACTGTATGAGATATCAATAAGAGGTTGATAGGCCAGATACCAGGACCTTGCCTGTAAATGTAGTTCTAAGACCCATCGACGTAGCCCAGAGACACTGAAGGGTCTCATCTACAGACTTCTTCCACAAATTTGCGGCCCCAACCTTACCCCCGGTGTAATGAAGAACAGCGTATAGGCCCGCTGCGTTATGCAGCAGCAATTTATTGGTGCGTTGCGGTGCGTATCCATTGAGGATTTGATGACACATATTTGTGATGGAGGAACACGATGCTCGATTCAACGAAGGATACAGAATAACCATATCCCTCAATGTGTCCATCGCTAGAGCCTGACATCTTACTTTCAGACTCCTGTTATTTTTATGAATGTCAATCACAAACTTTGAGCTCGTAGTCTGCAGTCTTTTCGACGATAGATACCAGCGCCTGGCTAAATTTTGGAACGGTAGGAGTAGCTAGTTGCCTTTGGAGCTCTGGCACGTCGGTCGCTGCACTGAGGACATGCCGAAGATACCTTATTGATGCCTTCAGCAGCGGCAGAGGTTCAGGTTTCTTGAGTGACATGTTAGGTATCTGAGTATTAGGATAGATGCATCTCACAAACTGTAAGGATGGACAGCGCGAGTCCTGCCCAGCTCTGCGCAAACTCTGCCATCGTAGACTTCGATAACGATGAAGTACGATATGCAATGCATATGCCAGCCCACCGACCTCCAGCATCTTTTGAATGAATCAAGGAAGTCACCCGGGATGTCCATTTCTGAAGATGAGGGGAAGGCGACAAGGAGTCCTCTGATAGAGTTGACAGCACAGATGACAGGTGCAAAACTGAAGAAGCATCCGAGGCCAACTGTAACTGGAGCAGTGATTTCAGCGGATGAGAAGCCATTGCTCGGGATATGGAAAGAGCAAGCAAAGCCTGAGTTAACGACTAAGACTTTGAAAAGATTGTATTTTTAAATTTGGGCAGGAGCTTTAGCTTTCAACAACGGTAAACAGGTTCTATTACGCGTCGGTTAGTCAACGTCCTGATACAGGTTGCAGCATGCAGCATTTCGGCGACCTCGACCCGGCCACAGAGGAACAATTACATCTCAACAATTTTGAGGTACATCACATTGTTTACACTACATGCAGCTGGGCTGATGATCGATGTTGAGTAGGGCAAATTCGATGTTAAAGAATTTGTTGGCTCCATATCTGAGAGATTAATCACGCAATCGAAGGCAAGCTCTGGGCGTATGTGTGGGTATACTCCCTTTGTAATAATGTCTCACTTTGTGCTTTGTCTAGCATTCGATCCCAAGCCATTTATACGAACATTTGAAGCAGTCGTTGACAAATTGATCAGCGTGCGCAAGGATGTCCAGGCTAAGACAGAACAGATGGAAAAGAGTGTCCGGGTGGCAGAAAGGGAGTACTCGAAGAAGATGGCAGACCTGAACCGAGGGTTTGAGGTACGTCTCTATGCGCAACTGTAGGCTGCCCTGGTTGACTACCATGCTCAGGCCGTTGGATCATCCTTTTCGACAATGGAAAGCAAGATGAACGAAGTTGGACGCACTGCAGTCCGAATAGGTAGCTTGTACCAACGTTTCCAATATTCTCGTTAACTGTCAGCGTCAGGTGAACAACTGGAATCTATTCACGTTGAACGCCAGAGAGCCCAGGCTGCCCATGACCTCATCGATTACTACAACCAATTTTCGCGTGGTGATACTTCACGTTTGGATGCTTTGAAGAAAGAAGGTCGAGAGGGTCGAAGTCAAGTTGCCGTTATATTGCGCCGACTCACAACTGTGGCTCGAGAAGTAGATCTCCCCAGTGCAGATAAGGTATTATTTATTGTCCCTTTCCTCCATCTTGTGGCATAACAGACATTCAGACCCGAGAGAACATTGACAAATACTGCGAGAAATTTGAAAAAGATATGATATATCTCTTTGACCGATGCTACCGAAAGGGAGACCCAAAGTTGATGCATGTGTGTTTCTTTGTCTTCGTTATATTATGACATATCTGATATCTCGTTAAGCACTGCGCACAGACATTATTAGATTTCAACGGTGGCGCATCTTGCGTTCAGATCTATGTCAATCAACATGATTTCTTCATGAATAAGGTTCGTGACACTGCAAACCACAGCGAGGACCTGCTGTACGTTCTCCGTTACCTGCGGAATGTTTCTTCTTACAATTTCATGCAAGGTGGAATACCGTTTCCAAACCAGACGAAAGTCCACCTAAGACAGAATCAGGCCTCGCAGAGTTGTTCGGAGAAATACGAGCAACTGTTGCCCAGGAATCACAGATAGTCCAGGCAGTATTCCCAAACCCGCCATTTGTCATGCAAGTTTTTCTGCAGCGTGTTTTTGCTCAGTCTGTGAGGCAACGGATATTTATGTAACAACGACAGTGTCTGATTTTCTGCAGATCCAACAATACATGGAGCAGCTCTTGACAAAAGGCTCTTCTCTATCTGATTTGGCCTACCTACGGATCTTACAACTGGTGCATAACCAGACATCCAACCTCGTCGAAGACCTGAAAGCTCATGAACTCCCATCTATGACACCTAGCAAATCATCTCTGGAAATATCAGAGTTTCGTAGGGTTCTCTCCGGTGCAATGACGGTTTCCGGAACGTCGACGACATCCGTTGTGAGCGCCATGCTAGAAAATGCGATGGCAGAACTGTTTGTGCCATATATTGAGGGCCAGAAATATCTTGACAGAGAGAGCAAGAGTCTTGGCGAGCTTTATGCAGGACTTCTTGCGATTTTTGCTCGATATCATGTAAGCATGTTAAATGTCTTTGCCACAGAACGTGATTACTTATTGCAATGCAGATGAGAATGCAGAAAGTAAAGTCCTCGATGTTTGATCGGATGGTGGACAGGCTCGGAGCTGCTGCCGCGAACACTACGACATCTGGTGGTTCAAGCACATCTGCACAGGCTGCAGCGCTGATCATGCGTTATGGAGGGATAAGCTCAGACAGAATACAGGAAAAGAGCTTGGAAGATACCGTGCGGGAAGAAGACGGTTTACTGAGCATTGACGTTGCGGAGAAGATGCTCAAGTGGCATGCGGAAGCTGTTGGGAGATGTGTTGAGCTCACATCTCAGAATGACGTGTCAGTCCCGCATTGTACGACATGATACCTGACCTGACCTCACATCCCTGCAGCCCTAAGAACACATTTATCCTTTTAAGAGTGTTAGCGGAAGCCATCGGCGCCGCATATCTGGAGACTGCAATAGAATCGTACGTCCTTCACGGACTATACGACGGCACATCTAAACCCATTGCATAGAGCGATCGCTCGTCTTGAAGTTGCTGACCCGAAGCTCGAACCAAGTCTACAGCCACTCGAAGTGTTGCGCTCAGTAGACCTCATATGCCATCTGTGGCAACAATATACGAACATGGCACTGTTTCCGCTAGCAGCGTCATCCGTCACTGTTCGGCGTGTGAAATGACTATCTTCAATAACCAGACCGTCAGCAGGATCGAAGGAGCGGCAAATACGCTGATACAGCGTATTGCAGACGGCAAGTCCTTGCACACCGCCTGTCAATCTGTGCTGACCTCCGTGCAATCTCTAGCTATCATAACTTGGCTTTCTCTGCAGCTCTCGAAACAGAAGAAGAATGACTTCAAACCACGGAATGACGACCTCTCATTTGCTCGTGTCAACACAGAACCTTGCGTAGTTTGTTGCGACATACTCGAGAAAGTGAGAGATGCAGCAATACAGAGTATTAGCGGCAAGAACAGGGAGACTTTTCTCACCGAAATAGGTGTCTCTTTCCATAGGTTTGTTGCAGTTGTTTGGAAGTCATCTATGTGATGCTCATCAGGTTTCTTAGTCTACTACTTGATCATCTTCGCAGATATCCTGTTAGTGCGACAGGAGGTTTGATGCTTGCTAAGTAAGGATCTTTACCATTATCACGTTCCCCGTTACTAAGATCAATTCTTCTTACAGAGACCTCAAATCGTACCAGGATATTGTGGCATCCTTCAATATACCCGCTCTCCACGAACGATTCGAGTTCATCAGACAGCTCGGCAATGTCTTTCTCGTGCGCCCTGAGATCCTCAGGTCTTATATCACAGAAAATTACCTCGGGCGCATCGATTCCGCCTTGCTTAAGCCCTACCTTGCGCAACGAAGTGACTGGGGCCAGTTCGAAACCCGCTTCAACGAGAATGTCGATGTGGAGGATGTTGCAACAGATATTGCTTCCAGAGGCCCTAAAGATCGATTCAAGATGGCGAAGTTGGGCACGATGGTGAAGGATCTCGAAGGTCTTAAACTCGGCGATGGTATTTCCATGAGTATCCCCAGTGGATTTACCGGGAGCTTCTCCATAGGCGGACGTGGATTGAACAATAATGGTACTTAGTTCTGTGCGTAGTGTACCTCTACTATCTTACAAATGAAGAGGCTCAGACTAGGAACGGGAAAGGGACTGGGTAGGGTAATAGTCAAGAAAATGTACCTAGAACTGTAAATAAGAGGGCCACCTCAATCTTGGATCGATGAAGACTGAGGAAGATTATTCGACGGGGAGAGGAATTAATACGCTGATTGAGACGGAGAATCAAACGTGAACGCGTATGAGACGCGTATAACGGGGAGTGATTGCGTATGTAAAGGAAAGGGAAGAATACGGACGAGAGTACTTGACGTCGAGAGTCATATCTTAATATGCTCGTTTGACAGCGATACATCAAATCGCATCCGGTCAACTGTACATTATCCCCAAGGTGTAGAATATGAATAGTGAAGCGTTTAGTCTAAGTAGTAGTGCTGAATCGCACGAGTCATACCACATCAACTCCTCTGACAACGTCATTCCAGTCGTCAAGGTGCTTCAGAACCTTGGCGCACTTATTTCTGATGTCGGCCTCTGCATCCTTGCCCAGTACAAGATACAGAGGCCATTCCCGGCCTGCGGCGCAGCCCTCCCCCTTCACCACATCTACAACAATCTTCATAGCCTTGTCTGGGTCGCCTGGTTGTGTCCCAGCAGGCTTAGAGAAGTTCGCACATCCATCAGCACGCTGTTCATCATAATCCGGGATAGGATTGGAGCAGTCCCACGGGTGACCGAGGATGCCCTCGGTGCGGAACGCCCCTGGCTTCACGAGCAATACTCGGATATTGAATGGCTCCAGCTCCGTTGCCGATGATTCACTCATCGCTAGTGAAGCTAAGTTAGCTCTTTGCAGAATCTTTCAGGTCACAGGTTTACTCACCATGTACAGCGGCTTTGCTTGCAGCATAAAACCCTGGAAAGAATATGAGTGAGTGATTTATCATTTTCACTCGCCAAAACATCGTGGTTACCAAGTCCCTACGGGTGATATTGAGCTTCAGCGAGTTAGATACAGCGAGCTAAAATTATTTACTTTGACTCTTTCTGGCTTCCATGCACTCCTACTGCCGATGACCACAACTGTGCCATTGCGTTCTTGAAAATGTCCTTCAGCAAGCAAGAGATTTAGATCTTTGCGAGAAGCACTCACCCTTTCTCATGTAGGGTAGTACTGCATTGCAAACATTGACCACCCCGAAAAAGTTAGTTTGAAACTGGCGGAGCATAAGCGAAGCACTGTAAATGAACATAAACGATATGCAGAGCACGCGCGGGTTGGTGTGCATACCCTCCTTCTTCAAGAAGTGCAGGCAACCCGTAGCCTGCGTTATTCACTAAGACATCAATATCATTCCATGCACGAGCAGCGTGATCTATTCGCGCTTTAATTTCCTTCGTGCTAGCGTTGACATCAAGCTGCATAAGACGAAGGTTTGGGTGCTTGGGGAAATGTTCAATTTTGCTCAGCGTACGGGCTGTCGCGATAACGCGATCCCCTCTTGCAAGTACAAGGCCCGTAAGACGACGACCAAAACCAGAGGATGTCCCTGTCATGAAATGAGATAAATGTCATGATCCATTGTGAACGAGAAAGCATACCAGTAATCAACCAGACTTTTTGGCCTAACATGAGGAGGATATAGTACTGCAATGCTGATGGGTACTGTATATGAATGTTCGGGTACTCACTGGCAGCTACTCGTCTTTTGAACTAAGAGCCGGTCCGGCCATTTCCAAAGGAGACTCGTTAGTCTTTAGATGATATATGGCAAGTGCATTGAATAAGCCTGAGTACAGCCTGTACAATGTGTCGTGCCGTGATTGAAACCAGACAAAATAAACCATGTGTCAACGAGCATAGCCATGTCTAGAGAGTCCTAGAGCGGAGAACCCGTTCCCATCATGATCTCAGTGGAACGTTAGCTTACAGAGTCCTTTCCACCAAATCATAGCGCATAACCTAAATGGCTCGAAATAATCACCTTATGATGCGGTCGCTGGCCTGTCCTGGCCGGCTCTGCTGTAGCGAATCGCAAGTTCGTCTTTGCAGTAATCTCTGAATCGTGGCTTCTCCTGAGCATTGCGCTGAAAACGATTTTCCAATGTCATCTGCAAGCGAGCTGTATGCTGGCAATGACTGACCCTACGGTACTGAGTGAACTACTGCCTTGTGACATTCAGTTACTGATCTGTTGGAGCTGAGTAAATAAGATTCTTAAGAACGTTAACGTTGAGCATTTACAGGATTTGTGATGACAGCGAAAATGGTCCGATGTAACCGGCAGAGTCTGTGGAAATAGTAAGAAATGATGGGCGCAAGGGCAAAACTTAACTGTGATGACAAAATTGAGTGATATAATTGTACACAACGAGTCAGTAGAGCGAAATAGTACTGGCTGCGGAGAGGCTGAGAACGGGAGACTGAGCAGATGAAAACAGGCTACGAACGATAAGGGGGATGCAATATGATCAACAACACGGTGGAGGACTGGTTCAGTAACGTGACGACAGGCCAATTCAGAGCCAAGCGAGGAAGACAGATGTGCAACGGCACAGTAGAAAACATTGCTGTAAAAGCGTCTGCGTTGTGCCATGTTATCGAGCAGCAATTTATGACCAGGGGTCTGCCAGTGACGCATCTCGACATTTGCAACTGCACCATCCTTGTTAACAAAAACTAGCCAGTGGCTCAACATAGTTTAGGCTCTAGAATCCATCGACTTTTCCGTCTCCTTTCGTCAGTCACTCTCGTGGAACACGAGAGCCCTACCACACCTTGAACAGCATTCGGATCAATCAATGTGCGGAGTCCACGGCCGTGTGGATACTGGATAGGGACAGTGACGATTAGATCGGACTGGAAAGTTGCGTAGGAACCAAGCAAGTGGATTACCATGTGGACTAGCCTGAGGCTACATCAGTTGGCCTGAAACTTGGTAGAGATTTTTTCGTTCCTCCGACTTGGACTTTCAGGACTCCGTTTATCTAGCCAGCTGCTGCTCGTCCTCCAGCAACTGCTTGTTCTTGATCGAGAGTCGCTGGTATTTAACAGAACCGCATATATCTTGAAGGACCGGCTGTATGTAACTTGGGCGCCCATAAGAAGATGACTGAGGGAGGGGAAGACTTCACTAGAAAGCTGGCTGACGGTCGCTGACCAAAGTTTACATAACAAGACTAGCTGACCACTGCAAAAATGTGCATACATCATTGCACTAGGGATCGGCGTTGCCGACTCGTTTTGACCTTGCTTGCTCGAACAAATATTGAAATTTATGATTCATGATATAAACGTAAACGTTCAGTGTGATACAATGACACTAGTACTGACATTTCCTGAATGCTTTCTTTATATTTATATTTTCCCTTTGTGCTTGCACTCCTCTGCCTCTGTATGGATTCTCTTAGCAGGTCTGGCGGCAGCGGAGTATGATGAACGGCAGTCTTTACAGGACCTGCACGAGAACCATTCAATGTCGACGTTGTGGAAAGTATGCGTGACCGAGTCAGCGATGTCCCAGTTAACTGACTTGCAGAGGCTTATGTGGAGCTACAGCATAGGGCACTGGTTTCCGCAGACGCTAAGTATCGATGAAATATGTCCTTTTGACCCTCAGTTCTGCATGCCTGCATGGATTCTTTTAGCAGGTGGAGCATCTGGCAGCGGGAGAGTGTGGTGAGTCGTAAGCTTTGCAGGATCTGCACATAAATTCACTTTGCCATGACAGCTGGATATACGCAGACACAAGGATCGTGTTTGATATCTCCTGGCTTCATAATATCGACGACAGGATGGATTATGACAATGATGGCAGGGAGACTGATGATTTATTAATGTTTATTATTGTTTATTATTGGCACATAGTCCGTCAGATTTCGTCGCATGTCATATGACCTTGCAAGCAAGGTGAAGAGGTTACTCCCCACGAACACGTCCAACTGTGGACAGTAGGCTATAATTGGCCGCTTCTGATATTGTTGGAACCCCCCCCCCCCTCACGTATCTATGCAGTCAAGGCTGCGCCCTGGTCGACTTCGTTGATTGGAGTGACCCTAGTTGTGCTCCTCCCAAATTTGATACCCCTGGAACGCGGGGTAGCACTGTGGATAGTAGTTCCAGTGAAATTCATTGGGTGAAATCATATAATAACGGTCTGAAACTCAGAGCATTAGGTGCTGAAATCAGGGTGCTGAAATTGCTGTTTTTTACTCTGAAATTTTACTCTGAAAAGATACTCTGAATTTATGTTAGAATGACAAGCAAAACTATTGAACCGTATCCTAGGAACATCGCTTCACCCAAATTACCTATGATAGGTCATAATTTGCAAATGGCGGGAATTGAACCAAAAACCTCATGTTGATAGGTGCAGCGATCTAGCCACTGAGCCATAAGCCCTGTACAATATATACATGGTGACACCAATATATACCAAAACGATGTCATAACAAAAATGTGAAAATTCTGCTGTGACGGTGCCAGGTCATTCAATTATCGAGCTCCACAGCAGATTGATCTCCTGAGCTAAAATGCTAGTAGGATTGGAGTATGGTGCTGAATTCTGATTCAGTATATTTTCTACTGAAATTCAAAATCAGCGCTCCAATGAAATTAACTGCATGCAATTTCAGTGGAAGTTACTCTGAAACATTCAGCATCAGCGCATTTTCCAGTGATTTTCATTGGAACTACTATCTACAGTGTAGTACTAAGCTTCTATCAGCTCCTACTACAGTGACCAGCTAAATATTGTCCGTAGTACCAGTGTGTCCTGCTGCAATCATACTCATTTCTGTGGCTCTTACCGTGGATAGTTTTCTGGCAACTTGTGAGAACTTTACTCAATTTCAGAGGACCTTTTCAAGTTCTGCCAGCAGTCGGTGAGTCCGAGGTTTTACCATGGGGCTCCAAAGTTCAGAGTCAGTAATCGTTGGTTCATTTCCGAAGTCAAGACTTCCACAAACCAGGAGCGGACAATCGGAGGACCGCTAGAATCTCTCAAATGATAATTTGTATCGCTGACCCTATGGTGGACTGCGATCTTTTACGTGCTAGAAGATGGTGGGCTGCCTCACTGCAGTGCATGATGCCTACTGGGGCCAATATAAGTACATCATATTTATGTCGGGTATCAATAACAAGGTAAGCAAGTAATCAACATATAGCGGCTATATAGCGCTGATCGAGTAGCCGTGTAGGAGCCAGTCAAACGCTTGAAAACACGTCACGCTGTCATTTTTGGGGAGGATGAACAATGATTCGTCGCTTGAGGTTGTTGAGAATAAACGCCGCATTGACTTCCTCTGGTGTCATCTTGGCCATGGCCAAGACACAGGCGCGGGCTTCTTGATAAAGAACTTCTTGGTCCAGACCCCCTTGGTTTAGGGCACCTTGGGCATCACCCGACTCGTGCTCGTCATCGTTGTCGTCCGAATCGGACAAGTCATCGGTATCATCAATGTTCATGTTCCAGAAGCATTGCGATAACATATCCGATGGATTCCGTTGTAGTCTAGCCTCTTTGGCGCGCCGATTATTGAACCAGTTCTTAACTTTCTGGGCTGGACTATGCATCCATTTGGTCAGCTCGGGTGATCGCACTATGTGAAGGAATCCAAACTCACATATCAATCGCCTTGGCCAGTAATTCGATATCATCCTTCGTAGGGTGATCGTTTTTGGCATAATAAGGGTCAAGTATGTTAAGCTGTCCAGTTGTCATACATTTCCTCTTGGGAGCATTTTCGACCTGATAGGGAGAAGTACGCTGAGACCTTTTACTTTGAGATTTCATAGTGATGCACTTGAGCTTTCTTGGAAGACGTTGCCTGGGGCTGGAGGTGATACTAAACAGTTTCCTTCGTGTACGGTATATATACTATCGATCAAGCTACTGTGATTTGTGGCCTACCACTATGGAGATGTGGATATTGGACAGTCCACTGCCTAGTCCTTGTCATCCTAATCGGACAATGACCACAGTTGCTTTGAGAATTCTTTGGCCGCAGCTAGCAGGTCTAAGGGTGGATGACGGACAATTATGGCACATGTGGACACAAAATTTAGTTTCGCATGCATGCGAGGACAGGCAGGCCTGAGTCTGAGTCCGCAAACTACTCCAACTAAAAGGGGCGATATTACATAAAGCCGTATGTAATTTAACTCCGTGACGTTTGGCCGCAGTAGTGACTGGCTGGTATTACTTCTGATCCTGATACACGCACTCAACCCATCTTGACTTGTTTCTGATATCGCAACACTTGTCAGTACTAGGCATCGGCAGACTTGAATTATTGCTGGGTGGCAATGATCTGAGATTTGCCTGTAGCCTAAAGTCTCCGTTAAGAAGTTGTGCAAGTCATCGAAATTGAGATAGGGGACTAAAATGTTAAGATCCCGGATGTCCTGAGATATGTCCCCAGTCATCATCGCGCGAGCCGCGGAACCGGTGACGAGGCTTTCAGATTGACGAAGAGCTCAAACGCGCTGTCAGCGAACGGCGCTATGATGGATCTGAAACGTCGATGCACGACACCTTGTCCAATTCTGTGCATTACACGGCAGGTGCGAGACATCACGATGACGTCATCATTGCCAGTATCATAGTAGCAATGTCTTCTTCTTGCACTATAATTGTTGATATGTAATAAGCGATAAACTTAACAGGATCTGCGCGGCGCGTAACTAGGAACTCCTCCAGAGCTGCATTTTGCCATACTGCCTGAATATACGCAGACAAGAGAATGTTTGATATCTGTTGGCATCGACGTTCAACAACAGAAATATTAATGATTTATTGATGTTTATTATTGGCACATAGTCCGTCAGATTTCGTCGCATGCCATATGACCTTGCAAGCAAGGTGATCCCCTGTGTCCCGGCTCATTAATATTCGTAAATGTATGACGCATTGTTTCTGACTGCAACTCGATGCAACTGACTCCTCCTCAAATTCCTTGGATGTCACCAACCTTCCACTGTTCTCGCGTACTCTCAAGAGCAACTCATTTACCACTTCCATGGCTATCCATTTGCGCAGCAACTCTGCAGTCAACTCACCTTGACCGCCGAATCAGGTGCTCGCTGGACGATATCTGTCAAAAATATATTATTCAAAAATTGCTGCCTATCATCAAGACTCCAGCGAGGGGGTCACAAGAGACGAAAAAGTATTTAGTGGTTGATTTATTCTAATAAACTTATTACATTTGATTGAGATGCTATATGGTGCCTCTGTCACCGCGGTCGTCGTCAGCGTCAACGCTTGTATGGAAGTCACACTGCCACGTGATTTTTGACCTCTTCCAGGAATTGCATTTTTGTGGCCAAAAGTTTCGTGTGTTTGAGGCCGTTTTCAGTTAGACGGGGGGGTGTACCTTTGTAAGAGCTTCCGGGGGGCTGTGAAGTGTTTAGTCTAAGTATACGGTGGTGCGAAATTGCACGAGTCATACCAGATCAACTCCTCTGACAACGTCATTCCAGTCGTCAAGGTGCTTCAGAACCTTGGCGCACTTGTTTCTGATGTCAGTCTCTGCATCCTTGCCTAACACAAGATACAGAGGCCATTCCCGGCCTGCGGCGCAGCCCTCCCCCTTCACCACATCTACAACAATCTTCATAGCCTTGTCTGGGTCGCCTGGTTGTGTCCCAGCAGGTTTAGAAAAGTTCACACGTCCGTAAGCACGCTGTTCATCGTAATCCGGGATAGGATTGGAGCAGTCCCACGGGTGACCGAGGATGCCCTCGGTGCGGAACGACCCTGGCTCCACGAGCAATACCCGGATATTGAATGGCTCCAGCTCCGTTGCCAATGATTCACTCATCGCTAGTGAAGCCGGGTTAACTCTTTTCGGAATCTTTTAGGTCAGAGGTCTACTCACCATGTACAGCGGCTTTGCTTGAAGCATAAAACCCTGGTAAGAATACGAGTGAGCGATTTATCATTCTTACTCGCCAAGACATCGTGCTTACCAAGGCCCTACGGGTGATAGTAAACTTCAGCGAGTTGGATACAACGAGCTAAAATTATGTACTCTGCCTTCCGGCTTCCATGCACTCCTACTGCCGATGACCACAACTGTGCCATTGCGTTCTTGAAAATGTCCTTCAGCAAGCAAGAGATTTGGATCTTTGCGAGAAGCACTCACTCTTTCTCATGTAGGGTAGTACTGCATTGCAAACATTGACCACCCCGAAAAAGTTAGTTTGAAACTGGCGGAGCATAAGGGAAACGCTGTGCAATAAATACTATGAACGATATGCAGAGCGCGGGCGGGTTGGTGTACATACCCTCCTTCTTCAAGAAGTGCAGGCAACCCATAGCCTGCATTATTCACTAAGACATCAATGCCATTCCATGCACGAGCGGCGTGATCTATTCGCGCTTTAATTTCCTTCGTGCTAGCGTTGACATCCAGCTGCATAAGACGAAGGTTTGGGTGCTTGGGAAAATGTTCAATTTTGCTCAGCGTACGAGCTGTCGCGATAACGCGATCCCCTCTTGCAAGTGCAAGGCCCGTAAGACGACGACCAAAACCAGAGGATGTCCCTGTCATGAAATGAGATAAATGTCATGATCCATTGTGAACGAGAAAGCATACCAGTAATCAACCAGACTTTTTGGCCTAACATGAGGAGGATATAGTACTGCAATGCTGATGGGTACTGTATATGAATGTTCGGGTACTCACTGGCAGCTACTTGTCTTTTGAACTAAGAGCCGGTCCGGCCATTTCCAAAGGAGACCCGTTAGTCTTTAGATGACGCACATTGAATAAATCCAAATACAGCCTGCACATCATGTGTCATCCCGTCATTGGAACCAGACAAAATGGACCATTTCTGCCAAGGAGCATGGTCATGTCCGGATATTAGGGTCGAGAACCCGTTCCCATCATGATCTTCACCGTAGTGGTTAGCTTACAGATTCCTTTCTACCAATCATAGCCTAAATAGTCACCTTATGACGATGCGGCCGCCAGCCAGCTCTGCTGTCGGGAATTGCAAGTTCGTCTTTGCAGTAATCTCTGCGTTATGGCTTCTCCTGAGTATTGCGCTGAAAATGATACCAATCTCGTCTGCAAGCGAGTTGTATGCGGGCAACGACCGACCCTCGTAAGGGGAGGACTCATGAAGGAGAAGTGTCAGGGATACGTAAGTGGATCGAAAGGTGGCAGGGAGCATCAGTCTTACCTTCGTTCGCAAACTTACCGTCCAATCCAGACAATGACATGTCATTGACATGCTGGTGGATGAGCATGCGTACCGAATACAATTGTGAACGCCCTTTGGCATTCGACTCATGGAAGTAATGAGCTAAAGATTCTCGTGCATACGTGACGTGGCGGCAACTAGCTCGCACATTGCGTGAAAGCCGGATATCCACCATGATATCCACTCACAAAGTTATGGTTGTAGGGTAGATTCATCTGCCATCACCAAAATGGCAATTGCTGTACAAATCATCGCTGTGCCACGTCTTGAAGATCAGTGTGAGTATTTTGCCCCTGAAACTATCATTGACGGTAAATACCATACGGACAGCACTTACTAGCATTGTGCTGCATTTTCATATGGATGTCGTATCTTCACTACCCCAGTCGTTATCGTTATCTTGGACAAGTGGTATGACGTGTGATGTGGTCTGCCTCAAGTAGTATTCGGGTAATTTGCTTTGCCTTGTCCTGAAGTTTCTGTAATGATCGTTCAAAGACATCCCCAAGAAAATGGAATACCCAGCAGATCAGCGAACCACCTGTTCCAGCATCAGAACGCTGACCACATTCCCGCAACATCCGCGGCGGCGGAGGCTGGTGGGAAGACATTGACGGTAGCAGTATGACCACATAGTGACGCGCCAGCGAGGATGTCGAAAAGCTTCGCAAGGTACAGAAACTCTACCCCAAGTGTTACGAAATAGATAAGTATCATGTGCTGCAGATGATATTTTCAATGAAAACGGAGGCGCGGTAGATGTATAGATGATGGGCGCACGAACACTATGCGTGATCCTGTCTTGATTCGTTGCACTATGAGTCAACATACACAGCACGCTCCAAATCAAAAGTAGCAGACTATTCCCCTTTAAAAACAGGTTGTCGTTTTTCCTTGAATGCCTCTAAAGCCTCCAACCGATCTTTCGTGGGTAGAAGAACTTCATATGATGCTCTCTCTAAGTCAAGACCTGTTCCTCATATGTCAACAACTACAATGATAAATACAACGTTAAATACCTGATTCCAAAGAGAGGTCAGCTGCACGTGAAATTGCCCTGCTTTGCAGCTCGAAGCGCTAATGGGGCTGTTCAAGAATAAAGACGTTGAGAATGAGGTTGCACGGGGGAAGTGAGGGTGCATACCGCTTTTAGTTATTTCCTGAGCCAATTCAACTGCCCGTTCAAAGGCTGATGTAGAGGGAGACGATACATAATCTACTACACCTATGCTCACAGCCTTCGTCAGATGACATCATAGGGATACAATTCAGAATGTTTGCTACCCCATTCAAGTGCTTCTTGGGCTGTCAGCATCTTAGCTGTGAAAATCAGGGCCTTTGCTTTCGATACGCCCAGTAATCTGACAGCACGTTGAGTACCGCCAGCTCCAGGTATAATCCCGAGGCGCGTCTCGGGAAGACCTATCTTTGTCACACCATGTCCTTCAATACAGATTAGGCGGACTCCACTTCATGCAGCGATCGAACTCACCAGCCACACGCAAGTCACAAGCAAAACTCAGTTCTAACCCTCCCCCCAATGCAGGACCGTCGATTGCAGCAATTGTTGGCATAGGCAATGTTTCCAATTGACCAAGTGCAGTACGCAAGTCAGAAAGGAATTTCGTAATTTGAATTTGAGACATAGTACGTCTCTCAGCAAGGTCGGCGCCTGCGCAGAAGGAACCCATGGTAGTGGAACGTATTATCAGCGCTCGGATGCTGTGCCATGGTAATCAGTGCAGTCTGCTATCACTAAATAATATGAGATATGAACCTCTTGTCGTACTTGGCGGTTTCTAAACATTCGCGAAATTCCTAACGAGGGGGATTCAGCGCGTATGACGGTATTGGAGTTGGATGTCTTTTCACATGAAGTAGTTTCATTGAAATAGCATTCTTTGCCTGTGGTCTGTTGAAGGACAGACATGTTATACCGAGGTGAGACTGGAGAGGTTCGAGGAAAGCTTCCGGCACTTGGGTTGAGAAGAGTCTGCGCGACAGACGTATAGTCATTACTCTCCCAGCATAGAGCATACTTATGCCAAGTGTAGGTGATTTCAATTGGATCAATTTGATATGGTGCACACCGATACTGCACGTCCACGTCAAGCTTCGAAGCTTCAGAAGTTCAGCTCTCGGACGTAGCCTGGTTACTGGTCACGAGCCTGGCTGACACCTCTGTCAATGTTTGTCCCACACGCATTTTGAAGTCCGCGAAGTCTTGAAGCTTGAAGCTCAAGCTCAAGAATATTTAGGGTCTGGACGGACGATTGTGCATCACTCAGATGCGCATCTAGATGTTGTGCAAATATGACAACGTGCTACCAAGCATTTATACTTTCCACCGTGCAAAACGCGAAGCGTTAGAACTAATTACTAATATTATGGTCAAATAGACGAAGTCCGGAAAACTTCCAAGATTTAAAGGCTAGACCTAGCTAGGAGTCGACGTTCAGTATTAGTTGGACTTTGAACTGATGTCGAGTAAAAATTGGAGGTAAGAAATCCAGCGTTAAGACTTCGATATATCATTCGATAAAGGGAGTCAATCAAATCGATATCCGCATCCAAAAAAAAGGTTGAGTGGCTCGTACAGTGCAATCGTCAGGCTAACACCAGCCCTACTATGAAACCCAAGGTATACGTGCAGGCTGCAAGTGTGTGCATAAATAAAATAATGAAATACGAATCAGACGTGCACTGTGATTTTGAACGACAACATGAAGAATGTCACAATGCACGGATCAAGTATATGATGTTTGGTATAATTTCACATGGCGTGCCCGTTCGAAGCGCCCGTGGAGGAACCGTAAAAGGAATCGACGGAGTGATGGAGATCCGGAGAGCAGTACGCAGCTTGAGGAGGAATAAGCGTTCGAGTTCGCTGAACAGATGGCTGCAAGGCAGCTGGTAATCCTGATCCAACATCATCAAAGGGGTTTGGCATCCCTCCACAAGTTTCATCAATCCCTCCATAAGGATCCTCTGCCGCATAAGGTTCCGTCGGGGGGTATGCTATACCATACTCATGGGGAGCGTACACCTCATGTGGATAGTAGCCTTGGTTCTCATAACCTTCGCTACCATTAGCTGCCTGCCCATGGTATACGTCCTGCTGCGAATAAAAGTGTGCGGCAGGCGGTACAGTTACTTCCATGGAGTTGCCGAAGTGATCTATGTCTGAGGATTCTTCAGCGTCTCCAACAACGAAACTCTGACTCTGAGAGGGCTCTACAGAAGGTTCTGGCTTCTTTTCCAGGTATTCCATGTCATCCTCATACGAGCGAGAGACACGGCGTCTTGCGATCATCATTCCAGTTCCAATAATTCCAGCAACTCCAAGCAAGCCAGCAACAGTGAATGTTCCGGCGACTGCTCCTGTATTTGAGAAGAATCTAGATGATGATATCAGCTACCGATTGGCGATGAGTAATAAACGAGGACTCACCCAGAGTTGGAAGAGGGCGTGCTCGAAGGAGTAGATGAAACTGTCGTTCCGGTTGCGAAGCTGGTAAATGTGCCTGTATATGCTGAGGTGAGCCCTAACGGTTGTGCAGCTGGCGCTGTTGCAATGACAGCAGGTGCTGCAGACGTAGGCGTGGATGTTGAAGGCTTGGTGGAAGAGGAAGAGGAAGACTGAGAAGAGGGAGACTGAGAAGAAGTGGAATGTCTGTAATAGGACATGAGTCTGCTGTATACATGATACGGAATAAAAAACTGACGAAACGGGAGTCTCATTGCTTGTGGTAGGGGTAGCGGCACTGGTGGCACTGGTCGACGTAGGATCGGATGCAGGAGTGGAGCTAGAGGAACTCGAGGTTGTGGCTAATGGATTTGCTGGCGGACTTGGTGGAGAAGGACTTGGTAGCGAAGGACTTGGTAGAGAAGGACTAGGCACTGATGGTGATTGTAGAGCGGGCAACACCGAGGGAACCGAGGTCGGAGTAGTCGGAGTAATGAGCACCGTCGGTGACAG
Organism: Suillus subalutaceus; assembly: GCF_016647625.1. Taxonomy (NCBI): domain Eukaryota; kingdom Fungi; phylum Basidiomycota; class Agaricomycetes; order Boletales; family Suillaceae; genus Suillus; species Suillus subalutaceus. The sequence goes on from NW_024540337.1 coordinate 133,366, forward strand.
GGCACTGGTAATACTAGGCAACACGCTCGGAGTTGTTAATGCTGGAACCTGATCTCTGGCAATCACATCTAATGATGCTCGTCTGCGCCAGGCATGATGGGCTCGGAAACCATGAACATTCGCCGACTCTGCTAGAGTGGCGGTAAATGAGAGTACGAACAAGAATGTAGTGAAAAGGAGTGTGCGAGCGTGCTCTGCATGAGAGCAACGCATGATATGGTGGTAAAGAAAGAAAAGGAATGAAGGGCGTGCCCCTTCGTTGTTGTTGACCTGAGAAACGAAACAAAATATCACTGGTCGTGATGGTTCGCACTAGTGGCTCAGCCGCCTTCGAATGCGAATAGCATTACTATAAGCACTCACCTAATTAATCCGTTCTAATTTAGTAATTCAATAGTTTAGCTTTTTATAGATTCATGATGGGTCAACCGGTCACACATACCATATGGCCATCGATGGCAACTCGCCCATAAATTTTGAATCCGCCGCGCCTTCTTGATATATCACTCATGGCAGTTCTAACGTGCTGGTGAAACGTACTCAATTGTGTCTGATCGTATTGTGCAAATCCTGTCCTCCATTGTACATTCACCGTTGACCAAGCATAAAACATGGCAACGAAAAAAAGATACACCAAGATACCATCAGGATCATTGGACAACGTTCCCTCCCTCGTAACCTAAACTTGTCTTCGCAAATCCTCGACTGAGATCCTTCAACGACTGACTGCTCACTTCAATACAGAACTGTTGAAGTCGCCCGTCTTGAATCATCTCAGTAATTTCTTGCTGGGAGAGCCTGCGGCTGCAACGTCTCTGCAGTTTACCGGTAACGACTTCCTTAGCCTTGACAAAAATTAAAGTCAACGACCCTAGTACAGGCTCCCCAAACTTACTTTATCACCCAGAGTAGGCCAGACCTCAAAAAGGTCCTTCACGTTCCATTTGTGGGCGCCAATATAATACCAAACTCCCTGTTATATATGATCAAATAAAATGATCAGAATCTGATCGTGAGTAAGAGCTCACTCTCTTCACGGGAAAGGTGAACGTGTGAAGAACACGGTCTCTAGGGCGTTTCTTGACAATGTACGCATGGACTGTCTCGTTAGCATCTGGGGTGCCCCAGTCCATCAGAAGAGATTCGCCTGGTCCATCCATCGAGAACGGGTCGTGGACAAATGCCATGTTGTCGACAATCTGTAAACGGAAACAGTGTTCATCCGCCTGTCCAAGGCTGATATGGGTTCAACATGGGTGGACTCCTAGTAAGAAAACTAGGCACCTTTCTAGAGAGTATATCTGTACAACGTTAGATTGTACATAAAAAATACTTGGATTACTGACCGTGTTTTCGCCAAGGTTCAGCTGTTCCTGCAACAATTGCATGTCAACCGGACAAATTACTTCCGCACTCCGGGGGCTGCGAGATGAAGTCAGCCTCCAAATATCGCCGCCACCCCCAGAAGAGTTTCTCGCAGCATGTACAGACAAGTCCACAGAAGGCTCGGATGATTTGTTGGATCCAGATGATCTCTGCTGATTGCTGAGATCAGATACAGCTCCGCTCACTCCTGTTCTTGATGCACGAGAGTATGAAGTCGAGGCTGGAGATGAAGCCGGCACGATCATCGGGGTTTTGAGCGAGCTACGTTCCTTTCCCTTAGATATCGGGAGCGCAGTGTTGCCAGAACCAGAGCTGTTAGAGGACTCATCGTTTCTGCGACTGTGGCCAGAAGGGGACGGGGAGGCACCAATCTCCTTGTATCGTGGCTGAGGTTCTGACTGTAACAGCAACGAAGCACCTTCACTTGGGCTATCTCCAAAATCAAGCTGCGATATGAACCTTGAGTTCAGGGACGTAATTCGACAAAGAAGGTAGTTGCGTTACCGCCAAATCCACCAAGAGATTGCGCATTACGCGCCGGACATGTCGCAGTTTACGATATGCGGCGTCTCTACCCTCGATCGCGCTCCCTACATCAGGCTGGTTGAGTTCGAGTAGACGTTTCAATTCCTCGTTATGGGCTCTGAAGGCGTTGTTCTCCGTGACAACATCATCATGTCTGATTTCCCATTCCGTAGCTCGAGTTTTGTGCGCTCTAGATTCGTCCACTGAGTCGATAACTACTTGGTTGAGCTCATTGCCTATACGGCGGAGCGAATCTGTGACCTGCGTCCACTGGCTACACTATGAGTGGCCGTGTTGGTATCGTAGAAACAAAAACCACAAACCTCTTCATGAACTCCACGCGCTCTGGATAGCGGGGAACGCGCCTGCAGTTCGTTAGCCATGAGTGTTCTGAAGTAAAAGCGTTAGCCGACTAGCATGCAGCATGCCTGCTTGTTGACGCTGCCGACAAATGGTTTGAAATTGAACCCTTGAATACGTGACTATTCAATTGAAAAGGTCCCGGCACGGCGGCAAAAATACTACCTTCAATTAGCCTCATCGGCGGCCACCCACTAGCCAAATCTATTCAAATTCGTCCCAGCGCCTGTGTGGCAAGGGGTCTTATCGATTATCGATCGATGAATCCACTCAAGCCAGGTCAGCGCGTTATGACTGAGCTGCTTAAAAGCATCACGAGCATGGCAAACATAAGGCATCCGATTATTGACGTGCACACCCATGTTTACTTGCCCCGGTACGCAGCCGAGCTTCGTGCAAGAACCTCAGCTCCCCGTATTTTGAACTGGACAAACGGGGCCAAGACTGAAGAAAGACTGTTGATTTTGGATGGAGAGCCAAGTGGTGGTCGCCCAATTGGTCCTCAGGTATGTCTGCTCTTTCAAATGAAGTGCAGGCACTTTCACTTAGAATATATCAGTACTGGGATCGAGATGAGAAGCTCGAATTCATGCGGAGGCATGGTATAAACATCTCATTCGTGAGGTTTGTTACTTCGCTTCTTCGGATAGTACAGAGTAACCGAACACTCTCTTCGGCAGTTCAGCCAATCCATGGCTCGATTTCTTGCCAGCGGATCGGGCTCAAACGCTAGCTCACGAACTGAACAATAACCTTGAAGAGTATTGTGCAACTTCTCCCCCTGCCGAGGGGTTCTCTGGTCTAAAGACACTCTACGGCTTCGGCCTTCTCCCTCTTGTCCCGGATGTAGAAGTGTCTACCATCATTCAAACTATAGAACATCTTAAATCACTCCCTCACATCCGAGGCATCATCATGGGAACCAAGGGGATCGGGAAAGGTCTCGATGACAATGCGTTGGACCCAGTCTGGGACGCTATCCAGGCAGCGAGGCTTGTCGTCTTCATACACCCACATTATGGTGTTGACAGTACAGCGTTTGGAGAGAATGATAATGGACATGTGTTGCCACTGGCCTTGGGCTTTCCTTTTGAGACAACCATTGTGGGTAATATTTTGCGTCTGATGATTGGGAATGAGTTTTTACATGGATGTTTAGGCCGTCACGCGCCTCATTCTCTCGGGTGTTTTGGATCGTTTCCCGGACCTCCGTTTACTCCTAGCCCATTCCGGGGGAGCCTTGCCTCAGCTGTCATCTCGACTGGCCTCGTGCATCCAACATGATCCTATCGTTGCGAATAGGTTGAAACATGATGCAAGATATTACCTTGGCCAACTCTATTTCGACGCTGTTGCATACGGGTCCGAAGAGTTGACCTTCGTTAGCCGAACCATTTCTCGTGCATCTACGTTCAAGAATAGCGGGGGGACTGTTGATCTTGCAGTTGGAAGTACCAGACTATTGTTTGGTACCGATCACCCATTCTTCCCGCCACTTGAAGCAAGCCAAAAATGGCCAAGTGTAGAAAGTAATCTGGCAGCCATCCGGAGTATGGCTGGTGTAGATTCCACACCGGAACATCAGGCTAACATACTAGGTTTGAATGCCCTTAGACTTTTTGATCTCCACGATCAAGTATACACATGATGTATATCCGTTGTCCGTTAATTAGGAATCTGGATCTTCAAGCTGAAATCTATGTGTTGGACGGATTGATGAACAACACTTGTGCTGAGGATGTCGATATCTATTACGACATGGTAAATAAAGACCATCAAGAAGGAAACATCCACTGACCATTGACTGCACGCTCCTGCAAGTTAGCCTCGGTGATGTTACCGCTCGTCTCGAAGAGGAACTTCCGTTTCCCAGCCCACTTCTCCTTGAGCTTTCGAGCGACGCTCACGAGATGTTCCCCTTCCATATTGTCCAGCATGATGATGTCAGCGCCTGCTTCAATTGCCTCATCTGCTTCAGCTTCTGAACCAACTTCCACATCAAGCAACAAGCTAAAGCCGCCTACTGCACGAGCCTGTTGGATTGCGGCGGTGATTGATCCTTGGATCGATATCAGCTGGTCTTTAATTAAGTACTTCGTAGACCGAGGCGTACCGGATGACCATATATGATTGTCCTTAAGCATGATCATACTCGAAAGATCATGACGGTGAGGGTCAATACCCCCCACAATCATTCCATACTTTTCGACCAACCGAAACCCTGGCGATTGTGAGCGGATTAAGCTGCTTGAAGGGGCAGCTTACCTGGAGTTGTCTTCCTGGTCCCAGCAATGATACCCTTGTAACCATAATCTACTGCAAGATCTTTGATAAGTTTAGATCTTCCGAGGAAAATGGAGGCGTAAACATGATAGGTATTAGGTACGATCAATGCGGCTTACTTAGTTGCGATGCCGCTGCATCTCGCAAGCATATTCAAGGCGATACGCTCGCCAAGCAGAAGGTGCCTTGCCTTGCCTCGAACAGTAGCGACATGCTTGACGGGCTCGAAAGTCTCACCCTCCTGCAAGTGCCATTCAACCCTGCAGGTCCATTAAAACACAGCAAATTGATGCCATCAACCTGAGAACGTACTCGCATCCAAGCTGCGCAAAGACTTCAGTGAAGAAGGGCCGTCCGGCCAAGACCGCGGTCTGTTTGCCTTTCCCAAAAAGAAATGCTTCGCGGTGAACTTCACCCACGACATAACCACCGTAATCAAATGATGGTGTATCCTCTGCAAACCAGCCCGTGACTTGAGCCTTCCAACTGGGAGGAAGTAGATGTTCATAAGAGTTGGTAGACATTGTTGGTTCAACAGAGCTTAGGAGGTGAGGTGGGAAAAGGAGGAACGACGTCTGACTCGGAAATGGGAGACTACCAACCCCACCCAATGGGTGGTGAAAAGCTACCGCTGATTATGACTATCGACAGATCTCGAGAGCAAGGCGAGAACAATGTACGATACAATAATGAAGAATGAATCGGTGCAACGAGGTAAAAGGGTATCAGGAAAATGTCCATATCACAGCAGCCATTATCATGATGCAAACCCAAAAAAATCACTACGCGAAGAGAAAATATCCGAGTATCCGAGTATAATCCATTTTTACGCAAATGTTCAGAAATGAGTGGCAATAAAGGCAGCGAAGGCTGCAACGGCGGTCAGGAAACCTGTCTCCACTTTCATTCCAAGCATGGCTGCGCTAGTACTAGAAGGGGTTGTGCTAGTATCCGAGGTGGTGGAAGACCCTGCAGCAGTAGTCGGAGTTGTTGCGGTAGCCCCAGAGCTATGAAGAAAATGGTTAGAGATAACAACTTGAGATGGAATAAAACTTACGAAGAAGAGGTAGTGCCAGTGCCAGTTGTTGTGGTAGAAGTTGTCGTCGAAGAAGAAGAAGACGAGTTGATGTTGAATTGGTTGGACTGAGCAAGCAAGGTGTCAAGATTTTCAGCATTTGCAGCAAAGTTGACACGGTAGCCAGAGCCCGTAGGCCAACCTCCACTGGGAGCGTTGCAGACGATTGAGCCCAAGGTTCCGTCAACGAGTGCGTTGAGGACCTGAGGACCCTGTGGCATGGCGACCTGCAAGTCCTGAGCGAAAAGTGTTAGAATTCCTTGGTAAAGCGCATGTTAATACACATGCCTCGTTGGTCAACACAGCCGTGAAGTTCAATGGGTCGGTGTCAACGCGCTGCCACGTCAAGGTGTTGGGTCCAGCAGTTGTCCAATTCTCGCCTTCACCTGGAGAGGTGACCTCGTAGGCAAAAGCCGATGCGATAGAGGCCAAAAGGATAGCGGCGGAGGAACGCATGCTTGCAGAACCAGTAAGTAGGCGATGGTGGGGGGTGAAAAAAAAGGTCTGACTTCTGTTTTGAAGGGTAACGAACGTGGTCCTTGAAAAGGTTGTTGCCTAGTCTCGCTTGTACATAATTTACGTCTGCATCTCTGATGATGGTGACCCGAATAAGCTATCGCATGTACAATTCCCACGGCATGTTACAGTTCAGTTCCCACGGCATGTTGAATTTAATTGGCTGTTTCCGATGAATATATAGATCGCCAAGACATGCATGTTGACATATGACAATGGACATCAAAGCTAGGTTTCAGCCCGTGCACCGGCGAATAGTATGATCAAGTGATCAAGGGGTTCATGGTACAACGTGTGATAAGCAAGAGAGATAACTATTATAACTTGAAGGCCTGTTTGTCCGGGCTTCCGATGAAGAGAACGTCTAAGGCCTGGCCATGATGCATGAGCACCGGTGACTGAGGTACCAAGCACAGAGAATGCCCGACACCATCGGAATGAAGTACCGGTCGTTCATTGCTTCACGCGTCAAACACCATTACAATCATGTCTCCGACTTGAAATTGAAAACAGAAGTCGAGGTTCCTCCCGTCTCATGCGGTGCACACGAGCGTTCACGTCCAACCAGCGGGCCGTTCAGCGCGGAAGAATGCTATTGAATTAGCTCTAAGGTAACCAGTGATATAGCCATACGACATTAAGCACTCGCCAATAACGTGTCCGCGTCCCGCCAAAGATCACTTTGGCCCCATATGCCAGAGACGGCAGTAAAAATGATCCAGCATGATGTTTCAGCCATGACGATTTTGGGTGACAAATTATCAGGCACTCCAGCCCCCCCGGCCTTCTGTCGCCGAACAAGTAGCTCCAAACAAGCACGGGCTAGGTTCCTGAGTTGGCTCATGTCATCCGCTGAAATGAAGTCTTCCACTTTAGCTAACAACGCAAACATCCAACGTGCATGACTCTCAAGGATCGCAAAGGTTGGTTCAGCGGGGTGCTGCAGATGGACGTTCATCCAGTGAGCGAAGTACATAAGAAGGTGGAGGGATAGATTCTGTACTTTATTTAGCATGAGGTGCTTGTACGAAGGCGTTGACATACGCACATGGTCTATTTTTCGCAGCAATGAGGGGGTGATCTCACGAGGCTTACAAAGCTGTTCTGGGCCTGGACGAGTTGACAGGAGACTCGTGTTTCGGAGTTCTGTCTCCACCGTTGACATGGATAATTCAGAATTATTGGGACATGGCTGAGCTGCGGACGATGGTGTATCTGCTAGATTATCATCCGCGAGTTCAACGTCACCCTCTGAATTGATACGCCAGGTCTCGTGAGTTTCGTCACAATTTTGCTGGTCATTAGTGTTATGTTCCGCCTCTATCTCGTCGCAAAACGCTGACATGTGACCGGAAAATCTGTTCTTCTTCGACATTTTCTTTGTTTTTTTGGGTGGGTTCCAGTCCGATTCCGGTGAACCGGCGAGAAATGTCCACCAAAGATCTCTTTCTTTCTTATCTGGCATAACCTTCCGTGATCCATGTGGATCAATATGTACGTGGATAGTTGGTTGAGCGATATTCTGGAGGACAAAGTTCATCACACATTCAGGCACACAAGCCTGACGGCGTACAGTTACCTTTCTGAAATTTCGAAAGTGTGTTAAGAAAGTAGAGCGCCAAAGTTCAGATGGAAGGTTGCTACGTGAGCTGTCGGGCTGCACAAGATCAGGCGGCGGGACAGGTTCGGGCAGTTCGTACGGGTTAGCGACCCTCGTGACGTGCGGTAGTCGCCGTGCATCGCGTCTGTGGAAATGTTAACAGAGAACCAAACGCAACCATGTCAACTCACCTGACCGTAAACAGATATTGCAGTCCATCTTCTGGCTCGCGGTCAAAGTCCATAGGTAGATTAGCCACGGGCAATGTTTGCTTTCCGAAAGATGGTTCATCGTCGTCTGAATCATACTCTGCATCTTCCCATTTGCGTTTGAGACCAATGGAAATCATTTCAGCCTTGCGTATGGCGACGTGAGTGACCGACTTCAAGTTAGGAAGATATTTGGTGTGATTAGGCGAATATCTTGGACCGCGGGAAATGATACCAAACTCCAAACTGAAAATTTATTGCACACAGGGGTGCTCCATGCCTCGAAACTACGATCCCATACATTTCACTATTCATCTCTTGCAGGATGTCCACGACAGAACCAATGGATCTGCTAGCTGACGATGACATTGATACAGAAACATTGCAGGCCCAAATTAATATGTCCATGTCATTTGCAGAAGATCTAGTCTCATCGTGGATAAAGCCTGCACATAAAGCTAATCTCAGCAAAAGCGGAGTGGACGCCCAAAAGTTACTCGACGAACAACTACGTAGACCTCCTAGGTGTGTTATAGTATAGATAATAGTCATGGTTTCTACGATTGACATCATATTACTGAGTAGACTTGGTGTCGGTGCTCCGATACCAGAATCTTCTACAACAGCTCGTGACGCTGCGCGTCTAAAGCATAACTTGATAGGGAAAGGAGTCAAGCGCGCCCCCGAAGATGATACTACCCTCAAGACGGAACATCATTCAGGAGACGAAGAAAGAAGGGGAGGGACGGTTAGAAAGAAAACGAAACTTGATCCGTTCGCAGTAAGATCAAAGACGAAACCGAACATCTTTGGGAACTCTGTCACACAATCAACTCATAAGCCGAGCTCCCCGCATCAGCAGGCGGACGATGGGGATAGCATGACCGGGGGTGATGATTTGGAACAAGGTCGCAACGTTCCTTCCTTATCGTCTCCGCTTGAAGCGAGTAAAATCAACTCAGACTCGTCTGCGAAGAAGAGAGATAAGAAGCCGCGGAAGCGCTCTGCCACTTGCAGCGAACGAAGCATGAGCTTCCAAGAGCAGGCGATCCCCCATTCGCGGTCTATTACCACCCCAGATCGATCCGGCAATCAAAGTCTCTCTGTCAATTCGCCTCCTCTCGGCAGTGAATTGTCTTCCGTTTCATTTTCGACATCCGGTCCATTTTCAATGGTCGCTTTACATACAGGTGAGTCATTGTTCTGCTGTTTCGATACACGGAAGTAAACAACAGACAGAGTTGAAACGGGATGGCGAATTGAATGTCCCGGATATGTCGACCCAACATCATCCACCACCCCCGCATGCACCTCGACATCCAGAGGCTCCGCGTTTAACGGTTCCGCTGCTGAACCTTGATGGTCCACCGGATCGAGGCGATGGATCCGGTAAGGATGACCACCCGGATAGTCCCAAGAAGAAGCGCAAAAGGCGAAAAAAGAAAAAACACCCTTTTCAAAGTTGACGCGGACGGTTAATCTCGATCATACACTTCGTAATTGGCCATGCAGATCTAATATCTCACATCCACGTGTATCATATTTTCATCTCTTCCATCTACTTGAAGGACCCGACCCGAGTCTGCCGTGTACCTGGCGATTCATTGCATATTGTTGAAATCTAGCCCCCCCGCCTCACATTGTCACGTCGCCTTCCCACATAATGCACAAACATTCCAAGCCTACCAATTCGAGTTGACCGTTATCATTATAGTTCCCTATGGTCCGGCATCTACATACTATCGACTGGTACTCCTAAGAGAGGCGAATACGAGTTATTACAGCATGACTTCCGTGATAAATATATCCCTGCAGGTGGAGTGTTCAAATACATAATTATGATAATAGATAGTACCTCAACATGTCAGGATACAGTGTGATCATTTTTGGGAAGACCTCGTTCGTGCGACATCTCGTTTAGAGTTATATGACGGTTGACGTGAACTCTGTCTTGTAGGTCGTCGACTGATTGCAGTCCTCGTAAGGACCGCTTGTCGGCTGTTGTTGCTCTTGCGAGAACTGTGCGAGTCTCGAGCCAGCGTGCCGGGTCTAAGAGCCCGTCTTGTCTTTGGTTTTCCAAAGCTGAATCTTGAGAACAGTCCCGGCTTCGCCCGGCCATTCTTGGCTCTCTTAGCAGCCTTCTGCTGTCGCTTGTATTCCCGCATGGCTTTAGCTTCGCGCATTTCGCGCATACCTTCTCCTCGAAGGTGCTCATTTCCACTAAACGTAGCGCGCCATTTGACTAGCCATCCATGGAAGGTCGAAGCCTTCGGTCTGCTCCGGCGACGACCATCAGAGTGGTAATGCTTTACTGGTCATTAGATTCTCAGACAAGGACTTTAAGACCAACTCACTGATGATTTCCATACAACCTCAAACTTCATCGCAACGAGATAGTAGAGTACTGATAGTGACACGAGGGAAAAATTGATAAGAGTGAGATGGGTTCTGGCCGCTGAACATGCTTAATAACTGTTGTGTTGGACAGGCAGGAGGCTGGCGGCTGCAGGCGGCATCTTAGTAATTTCTAAAAACACGCCATTCGGCGATGCGGCCGCCGGAACGTGTTATTAGCACTCCTTAGGCATGTTTCTTGACAGGTGCCATGGTAGCCATGCCGCCAGCGGCCACGGTCCACGCCAACATTAAATTTTCGAGTACTTGTTGATTTGGTCCGTGCTGCAGCAGGCACTCCCTCTGAAAATCAACCGTCCTCACGTGGTACCCTCGGGGCAATCAACTCGTTTATTAGCACTAAGCCGCAACGCCCCAATGAGTCGGAGTGACACCGTAGCCAGTGACGGTCTTGCAACGGTCCGTGATGTTATCCGTTCCTGCTGTCGGGAACAGGGGCCATTATCGAGCGTGAGACAAACATAAGTCTAATGTTTTCAAGTTTGACCACAATCCTCGCAAACGTTGCGGCTTTAGGTACGTCCAGTTCCCGGTGCCTATCAATCTGTCTATTGCATGTTCCGCTTTCCACAGCGCCTTCTATCAACATAATTCGCTCCATTGGATCTTCGCAAGGCCTCAAAATTTGCATATTCGCACATTGATTTTTTTTCCACCCGGATTAAGCCGCATGATTGCATTCACGATGATTATATGTATCATGGTAAATACACGTTCAGAAATCTTCAGTGCACATCGATGACGTCGTTTCAAGACAGCCTTCGTTGCTATACACTGCATGCTGCACTGACAATAGAGCTGCACCTGACATACCACTTGCAACTTGTGGTGGACTCGGGTGACTGCAATACCCGGAATGTTCACGGACTTACTAGCGTATCACCGTAGGGGGCCTCACACTTGCCTTATTTGGATAGTTTACAGCATCTCACGTTCTTGCGAGAAGAATCGAAGGAGGGAAGAGCACAGGATTACTGGGGAGGGTGCCCCCGGACATCACGTAAGCCACGATTAGCTACATCCGTCTCGTTAATAGTGATCTCAAAAATATAGTGTGTTTTCAGCGTCATGGCTTGGGGTGGCGGTGAACGCGCTTGAATTCACAAGTGTCCATTACACTGCTTTCATCTCTCGTTCGTCTCCCGCTCGAAATTGGCCGTTATGAAGCCGTTTACCACACCGCCACTTTTCTACCTCACAGAATACTGAACAATGGTGGTCACAAACACGGCTACTCCATCCTCTCCGAGCCGTGTTCGGAAGGCAGAACAGTCCATGTGCGAGGAGGTACAAAACCAACAGTGACTCTGAGCAGGACTTTAGACATTTTCGCAAGTTTTCCAAAACAAATCAGCTAAACAACATGGGCTGGAAGAACGTCGACACAATCATCGAGGGCAAGCTGTATCTTGGAAAGTCAGTATACCACGGATTCGGATTGCTGTATGGTCCAGACTCTTATTTCCGATTTCTTTACCCAGTATCCATGCAGCAAGATCACCGCGGTCATTATCGGAGCGCAATATTTCCCATATTGTCTCCGTTTGCAACGACCCTATCCCCTCCGAGCTGCCCGAAAGTGGAATTACCTTTCTCCGAATTCCTGTAGAGGATGTCGACACTGCTGACCTCCTGATACACATGCCCGCTGTGTGTCAGTTCATTGACCGAGCCCTGCAAGCCAAAGGGGTGGTGTTGGTACACTGCCTACAGGGTTTATCCCGCAGTGCGACAGTAGTCGCCGCATACCGTTAGTTGTCTTCCCGCTAAGCTCAGTGGCGGCTAGCTGAATATCTCTCCTAGTCATGTACACGAAACGCATGGACGCGACGCATGCCATGGACGTCGTAAGAAAAGGTCGGCTCCACTCTATTTGTCAGCGAGTACGATAAGACTCACTGGCCTAAATTAGCCCGTGAACAAGTCTGGTTCAACGCTGGTTTTCAAGAGCAGTTGGTTCTTTTTGAACTCTGCAGATACGCTCCCAGCCCCTCCTGCGGAATTTACCGCTCGTGGCGGCAGAGGGTCACCAATGCCTTACAGGCCAGTTAAGAAACCGGGTTGTCGCTCAATCGAGATGGCGGCATACCTGAAAAAGTAAGCTAATCCAAAGCCACTCGATTGCATACCTTCCTAGTTCGATCATTAGACATTCTAATTCTACACCTATAAAGCATAGTGGATCGTTTATCTTGTTGTACAACAGGTCTTTTGGCATCTTTCCCTATAGCATCATCATGTTTTCCGTGCAGCTCGGCTTCACTTTGTATCGTGTTCTTTTGTCTTTGTATCGTGTTCTTGTATCTTTGTATCGCGTTCTTGTATCATGTACTTCGTGTATCAAGTGTTTTTGTATCATGTTTTTGTATCGCTCTTGTATTGCAAATCTTACTTCATATGTTACCCCGCCTTTTGTCGTGTCGGAATAATGCCCCATGATTTCCATGTGCTCAGACCTGCCACGAAGACCAACAACTCCAATCTGAGTAACATAGATGACTTTGTCGTGTGGCCATTAGCGCTAGATCTTAATCTGAGGCTGTGATCAAAGCTAATCTCATCAGGAATCTGCGCATATAATTCAGTTCAGTCGATCTTACACTATGGAAAGCTCACCGACGAGTCACCGTCATTAACTCGATGCCTCATTGCCACACTCAAAGCGCTCGGCCTGCGATTGCACATGCGTGGCAAACATATCGTATGAAACCAGAGGCTCTGGCAACATCAAATACAAGAGAACGTTAAGTCTCGGCGAGTCACAAAGTAGTGTGAAAGTAGACGCACACTGACAGTAAATGACTCGTGTCAAGTATTTCACCGCAGCTGCCGAAATTTGCGAGTCAGGATCTAAGTGATTCGTGTAAGCGCAGCAGTCTACCAGGGACACGTATTGAAAACACCCTCGAACGTGTCACGAGAATACTCAATATATAAAGGCGCTCATGGCCAGACGATTAGATCACCACAGAAACACTATGGGACTTGTTATTTCTCACATTTTTTCAGGGTTATTCACCCAACAGGAGACAAGTAAGTGCCAGTCACAAAGTCTCGATCGAAACGGGCTGCTCAACACATCCTACAGGACTACTGATGGTATTGTCCTAAACAAGATGATATCGAGACGGCATTCACGGGATCATTAGGTTGGACTCGACGGTGCGGGAAAGACAACGATCCTCTACAAGCTAAAGCTCGGCGAGATCGTCACGACCGTTCCTACAATAGGTAAATGAGTTAGTGTGACCTACTGGCCTTGTTTATCATATAAATGCAGGATTCAACGTAGAGACGGTTGCGTACAAGAAACTCCAGTTCACCGTGTGGGACGTAGGAGGTCAGCAAAAGATTCGTCTTCTCTGGAAGTACTGTACGACATTCACTCTGTGGTCGTGCAAATGGTCTCTCATTATTATCTAGACTTTAATAATGCAGAGAGCATCATTTTTGTAGTCGATTCCAGCGATCGCGATCGCATTCCAGAAGCGAAAGAGGAACTTCACGCGCTGATGAATGACGAACAATTAAAAGACTCGCTGTTGCTTGTGTTTGCGAATAAGCAGGACATGCCTGGCGCTATGAGCGCGAGTGAACTCACCGATAAACTAGAATTGCGGGTGTTTGGACAGAGAACGTGGTATATACAGGTACGCATTCCCTGTCCATATGCGGACCTGCACTGATGTGTGGCAGTCTACTTGCGCAACTTCGGGCGAAGGACTGTACGAAGGCCTAGAATGGTTGGCAACCAATCTCAAGAAGCGTCGTTGGTAGATTATGCTTCTTAGTTCTATGTGGTTTGGTAGGACGAGAAAGTAAATTGGGATTCGTAGTACGTTCGCAATATAGTGAAGTGTTATCAAGTTTAGTCATGGAGAGGGCATTATTGTCCGCTGCATGGCCCCCTTAAGGTCTGTGTCAAGGCTGAGTTGGTTTAATAGTTGGTGATGAGATATGTAACCGGCAGACGTGGAAGACCAAGAAGTGAACCGCCACCGGCGGAGTTCAAAAGGGTGGTTCACACACGACGACAAACTTGTTCTTGACCTTCAGTTTACAACTCATTAACGTCCTTGCACTTCCTAGCTCAACATGGGTCTCTCGGTGTCACGTCTCCTTGCTGGTCTTTTTGGCAAGAAGGAGATGCGTAAGTCCTCACCATCTATACCATGATCCCTGACATCGACTAGAAACTGATATTGTACCTTCTTCCAGGAATTTTGATGGTCGGAAATTGAGTTCAAGTCACAGTGCCGTTTACTAACTTTCATCCAGGTCGGTCTTGACGCCGCTGGTAAGACTACCATCCTGTATAAGCTCAAGCTGGGCGAGATTGTAACTACCATCCCCACCATCGGTAAGCTGCTCACATTTACCTAAGATATAAAGTCCTCTAACTCTGTCGCAGGATTTAACGTTGAGACTGTCGAATATAAGAACATTTCCTTTACTGTGTGGGATGTCGGAGGACAAGACAAGATCCGTCCTCTCTGGAGGCACTGTATGCTGTCTTTCTATCTACGTCATCGCCCGAGCTTATCAGATTTCTTCAGATTTCCAAAACACGCAAGGTATCATCTTTGTCGTCGACTCGAACGATCGGGAACGTGTGTCGGAGGCTCGTGAGGAACTTCAACGGATGTTGAACGAAGATGAGCTGCGGGATGCTCTCCTCCTTGTTTTCGCAAACAAGCAAGATCTCCCCAACGCTATGAACGCAGCAGAGATCACTGACAAGCTTGGATTACAAGCGCTTAGGCAGAGAACGTGGTATATCCAGGTCTGTCGTTTATTTCCCCGATCATCGGATCCGCTAATAGTAGACGCTGTTAGGCTGCATGTGCCACTTCTGGTGATGGACTGTACGAGGGTCTGGAGTGGTTGGCGACCAACATTAAGCGTCGGTCTTAAGCGATATATAGTTTTCTGTCGTGTTTGGATCTTGCACGCGCGTTGTCTCCTGATCCTTATGATATCGAAAATTATACGCCCGTCTGCTATGTTTTTACTCTGCCTTCGCTTACACTCCCTCTTGAATTTCCCATTTTCTCTTTCATGTTTTTTTGTAAATTTGGAGCCTTAGAGGTTGATATGCACTGCTCTCAACGGATCAGGAAGTTGTGCACACCGCAAGGCTCGACAAAAAAAGGGTATGCGACATGCATCATCGGTTTTCTCCGGGAAATACCCGCCCAACGGCATCCGCTTCCTTCCTCCGTCTCTCCCCTCTTTCTCGTGATTGGGCGTCACGCCGACTCGACCCGTATCTGGTTAGTTTCTCAAGGAGTGTCTGGAGTCTCTTCGGTCGGACAACGGAATACGTTGTCTGCCGGACCTGCGGTACTAAATAGTCTTGTACAGCGTCGTTTAATATGACCGACGTCATCTACAGCATTTGTAGCACTGTTAGCAAAGCCAGAATGGAGGTGGGTATGTTTTTACCGAGTGAAGCTCAGCGAAAACCGAACTGAGATGGCCCCGGCCGATACGGGTTAATTCCCCCTCCAGGAACTCTGTATCCACTAAAATATTTGAGATGGCGTTCTCGTTCATCGCTGGGACGTCAGGCCCGATCATGAAGTTCTGGTTGTGAAAAGCCATGAGCGCCCAGTGCATGCTGACGCGCTGACGAACCACCTGCTCACCATCAAGCACTCAGCGATATATCCAACTGCTCCTCGGTATGCCTCGTCCTTGTATATTTCCTTGATGACGAGAGAGTCCACAACTGTCGTGAGCCAGTTGATAAGCTCATATAAGTACATGCTGGGTGTGTCCTCGCGGGATTGCGGCGTCCAATCGTACTCTGCCAAATCAAAGAAGTCGTCTAGTTTAGAAGTGATAAGACCCGTCACGCGGTGGAGGGCACGGGTGACGGTGTTGGCGAAAGAAGAGGAAGAAGACAGCCGGATAGCACCACCCCGCTGTGTTGACCTGATGGAAGGGACTTGAGAAAGTTACAGATGAATTATGACGAACACTTTACCGGAGACTCGTCAGTGAACGCTCCAGTTCGGAACATGCAACCTCAAAATGCTCGAGATTTGAAACAATCTGAACGACTTGACTAAGCGTTGATGTGCTACTTAAGCACTTGGAAATGCTGTCGCTGATATGGTTCGCAAGCAGTTTGTCTAGCGACTGTCCAATCAAGTTTGATTGATTTGACATCGTGATCCACAATATGCTCACCTTGTTCAATAGTTCGTCAATATTGCCATGATGTTGTGACACTCCATCAACAAAGTGATAAAACTTTTGTATGAAGTTTCGGATCTGCAGGTATATATTGACAAATGAGCTCAACAATGAAGTGGAAACAATGACACATTACATCTTGGCAGCACAGGAAGAAACCTTGCGACCATGGCAGACTGAGAGGGAGACCGCTTCTACGGAACCCCTGAGCTGCTTATTCCCAGAAGGATGTGATGACATACTTTGAGAGAGCGTCTTGTTCTGATGGGTCCAACCATACGACTGCAAGCACAGAATCTCTTTCTGATGGTATTGTAACTTGCATGGGGAGATGGTCGTCTTGGAGGAAAATCTGGATTGTAAATCTTGAGTGTGATCGACACAAGAACAACCTTGTACAACTTACAACATCGAACCTACGACTGAACTGGCCTTCAAGAAGGCCGGCATATTTCTCGAACAACATAAGGATGAGTGAATGCAGTGACTGGGTGGCATATGAACAGGACTAGCAAGGCGGTCACTTTTTGAATTTTTTTTTGTGATTAATATTAGATACATACCTCCAGCGTCGTGACAAATCCAATGAGACACTCCTTGACCCTCAAAAAGGAATCCGGGTCAGTCTCGTTTGCCAAAGACGCGCTAACAGCTGATGAAAGACGCGCAACTAGCGCTTCCCATAGCTCCTCGACCTCTCTCTCAGAACGGAAGTTGCCAGTCGTCTCTAGAACATGCGATTCTATGATAAAAAATCCGCATATTTCCTGAGTTAGGCTGACCAGGGAGGCGAGCGGAAGTGGATCGGGTAAAATAAGGTCTGATTGCGCCTGCATTGAGATTGAGTTGGCGAGAAGAGAAAGCAAAACGCTGCCGCACTTTACGATCTGCTTGATAAGATCTTCGCAGGTCATCAATTGAATCCAACGTCGTGTAGATATGTATGCACTGGTAAAGAGGCGTGAAATCAACCTTCAATTTCTCACTGTCGAGAACATTGGCTAATAGCAAGATGTTAATTGACCGGTTGCAATGAGGGAAAGAGTAGAACTCACTGTCAGACCGCTCTTGGATCACCATTTCCACTGCGCTTCCAACACGGCTCAACCTCAGCATAGGATCTTTATCTCGACGTGATCTCCACTTGCGCGTCCGGTAGTCCATTGCTTCCAATGCCAATTTACCAACCAACCCACTAACATTCCGAATCTCCAGCAACCATTGCTTCATAGAGGCTGTCACCGCATTCTGAATTTGAATCCGCAGCGAAGGCAGAGAGGACAGGAGATACTGGTAGAATGGCGTCTGGGATAGCGAATTCGAAGGCAGACTCTGTATGTCTTCCAGCGACTATTGATTCCTTTCAGTCACCTCACGGGCCGCAGTAGTGGCGTTACATACCCGCAGGGCACTCCAATACTTCCCCTCCTTGATTAATTCGCCGATTCGGTTCACAACGTCCAGGACTTTCAAACAAGCTTGCAGAGTATCAATTGCTTCATCAAGTTTAGCTGCTGTCTTCTTTGACTGCAGTAAAGTTCTTTTCTTCTCTACCAAGCCTCGACCGACCTGAGATACGCTGGCGTCCAAAGTTGTAATCTTGTCCCTGAGGTTATTAGTATATGACTTGACTGTGAAAAGAGTCGAAGCGGAGGAAATGAATTCTTGATAGTTGTCCGTGCATATTTGCTCGATCTCGCTGTCCTTTGTTGCAATGAGAGCCTGAAGATTGCGCAGGTATGCTTCCTGCTGACGGTTCGCATGAATCTGCTTGATGATAGGTCCGAGTTGTTCGAGGTTCTCGGAAGACGAGGATGGATCGAGAAGATGTATTTGTTGCAGCTGCTGGTCGATGTTCTCTTGGGTATATTGTGGGCGCCTTTGAGGAGCCATGGTTGCAACTACGAGTCTACGACTGCCAATAGAGTATTGTCCCAATTTGGATGCCAGGCTGGCGTTTGTTTGGCAACAGCCTCTGATACAAACAACCCGAGTCCCATGATGAAAAGGGCGGACCGCCTTCTCCCGGGACTAGCGGACCTTCAGCATATGGTGGTTCCTTGCTTTCGTTCTTACCTGTTCTACCACCGCACTATACTTTATTTGGTTCTTTCCTTCTTTCCTCCTGGAACTTCTCAGATCTAGCGTATGGTTTTGCTGACACCGTTCAACCTCCGTCCAGCACACGGTCTTGCACGCAAATGTCGGTCCGAGGTCTAGCGGCACGCATCCATATTGGGGACGATATGAGACCACGATATGGGACATTGTACTGGTACTACGAGTGTGCTCAGACAAATTGTCTATTAATCTCATTGTCATCCAACCCAAACGCTCCCGCACTTGGGCTATTACTAAAAACCTAGTCACTCCTGCGCCGGCCACGAGCAATATCATAATCGTGTCTCGCAGAACAGCTGAGCAAAAAAATTCTTCATGCTATGTCAGCACAGCAAGACAATGGAGCTAAGCAAGGTTTGCGACGTCGACAACTTAAAGATGATGGTTGGTTCGTGTGCCATATGCTACATAGTGATAATAGTACTCTAGGAGTCCAGGACATCCCACCGAGCAAGCAAGCAAAACTATGGTTTTCATTATATATCTCCGCCACGGTAGGCTCGGCCGAAATTTAGCCGAGACCCAAGGGACACGGTCAATTAATTTTAGGGTCAATCATCTAATATTCCAGGGTGGTAATACAGTGACTCGGTAATTTAGCAGCATGAAGCACACTCACAACGAACGTTGACTCATCTCTTGGACTCTATCATCTTATATTTCGACAAAGAGAGATGGAAGCTCTCACTTTTCACGTGGATGCCGTGTAAGTCAAAGTTAAACTATCCAGGAGACAAATTTGAACAGCATCGCAGTTTGTTTGATATGGACGGTACCCTGGTAGATTCAACAGCAGGCGTAATCGGAGCCTGGGAGACGTTTGCTGAGACATATCCTGACCTAGATATTCCAAAGATCCTGAGTAGTGAGTAACTTCTAGGCTGGATCTTCTGTTGTAAGTCGCTTCTCTTCACAATTAGGTGCACATGGTGTCAGGACTGTTGACAATCTGAGGAAGTACTGTGGACTTACGTCTGAAACAGAGCTCGAGGTGGTCAATTCCTCAGTGGATTCACACGTGATACTGATTCATGCCTATCAACAGAAAGAGGCTGCACGATTCGAGGAGGCCATCGTTACCTCCTCCACAGCTAATGGCAGAAAGGGTATCACCCTTTTACCTGGAGTTCGCCCCATCATGAATGAGGTGAATTACATACCATACTACTTCCAGTGCGCTTAATTACTGATCATTACAAAGCTTGCTCCCGGAAAGAACAATCCCAAGCCATGTTGGGCTATTGTTACATCTGCAACCCGTGCCTATGCATCAGCTGCTCTCGAGATTGGTGGAATCCCGATCCCAGATGCCTTTGTGACTGCTGAAGATGTTACACAAGGGAAACCTTAGTGCGGAATAGTGTCATGCGTTGAAACATTCAGAACTGACTGAACACCTTCACTAGCCCTGACCCATATCTTCTTGGTGCACAAAAATGTAAAGTTTCGCCGGAAAAGTGTCAGTGATTATGTCAGAACAATGTTGAGGACATTGACCCGTCCTATAGGTCTTGTTGTAGAAGATGCTCCGTCAGGCGTAGCAAGTGGTCTTGCCGCTGGATGTACTGTGATTGGGTTGATCACATCGCACACCAGGGAACAGATGGAAGCCAATCGCCCAACATATTTAGTTGACAACTTGTCTAGGTGCGCAGCAACTGTTGGAAATCTCTCGCATATTCAAGCTTTCTCGTTGTCTCAGCGTGTCAATGAAGATGGGGGCAAGTGGTGGCATAGATGTTGTTGTCAAAATAGATTAGATGGATTTCATGGACGAAATAAAGTTTACAAGGCAGATGGG
Organism: Suillus subalutaceus; assembly: GCF_016647625.1. Lineage (NCBI taxonomy): Eukaryota > Fungi > Basidiomycota > Agaricomycetes > Boletales > Suillaceae > Suillus > Suillus subalutaceus. The sequence goes on from NW_024540337.1 coordinate 153,858, forward strand.
ACTATTGGGCCCTGGCACCAGAATAGTTGAGGAATAGTGAGCTTTTCTATAAATTTTACTGTCAAAAGCACCATCGGGGACAACTTGAATCGACAATTCGCAAAGGCGCTTCTTAACGAGCGGCTACACAACTCGTTGAGGGGCGGTACTGCGGCAGGGTGGATCCGACCACGAGGCCGTTAGCAGGTTAAAGCTCGACGATGAAATCCGCACGTCTATCACGAGTCAAGGGATTGTCAGACATCTCCCTCACTCTGACCGAGAAAGATTCGATGGCATCCCGCGTTCACGAACTTCACCATGTAGCCGTTCAGGCGCCTACGCCACCCACTAGAAAGGAAAAACCTCGGGCTCAAATGACGCTCGAGGGTCATGAAGAATGGGTACACGGCGTGGCTGTCATCCCTGGAACTCATCTCCTCGTCACCGCCTCGCTTGACAAAACTCTTCGACTGTGGGATCTAGTCAAGGGACAACAAGTTGGGAAGCCCTTGTTAGGTCACGACGACGAAGTCTGGACGGTTGCAGCATCTCCTAATGGGCGCTGGATTGTGAGCGGATCGACAAACGGAAGCATCTTGGTCTGGGATGTAGCGACGAAAAGAAGAGTGTCCGTCTCGTTCAAAGGGCATAAAAAGTTAGTTTCGAGCGTCGTCTTTACGCCGGACAGCAAAACATTCGCAAGTGCATCGGATGACGAAACAGTATGCGTTTGGCTGAGGAAGTCAGGGGAAATTGTCCTTGGACCATTCCAGGTGGGGAGTAATGTGTGGTCGGTGTCATACTCCTTCGATGGGAGTAGGCTAGCAGCAGGAACGGGGAAGCATATCATCATTTGGAATACAACAAATGGAAAAGAGCTCCTCAAGATAGAACAGGAGGCAGTGGGTGTCGCGTTTACTCCAGATGGTCTCCGTTTGGTCAGCGGATCCGTCCACGACATCCGAATATCAGATGCTGCAACCGGAGACATCATCAAACAGTTTGAGGCGCACACTGATCTCTTTCAATCACTGGCCATTGCTCCTGACGGCACCAAAGTTGCCAGTGCGTCAGCTGACGGCATGACACGGTTCTTTGACCTGACCACGTTCGAACCTATTGGCGAGCCGTTGGAGCATCCTGATCCGGTGTATTGCGTGGCCTTTTCCGATGATGGTCAGCTTGTCGCAACTGGTTGTGACGATGCGCTTCTTCGCGTGTGGACAGTGCCCCAGAGCGATTCAGACAAGGAGTCCAAACAGGTGAGCAACTTCGATTCATCCACTGCTGGTCATGTAATGTTAATGCTAACTTGACGTACAGCCACAAAAGGTTCCTTTATCCCCCATACGCATCCTCGTACACACTGACTATTGATGATATACAGGATGACCGCCGCCGCCCTCGTCCATCCATACCGATTGTATGTTTACACTCGTCTTGTTGTGCCATCCCTGATGTTGCTTCTTCCGCAGGAAATTATTCCGCGTTTAGAGTCCCGACCAGTGCGTACTGGAATCCCGCGCGGGTTCTTTGATGATGTCAGTCCTCGCGATCAATCAACTTAATGCATGACTGAATACATGTCTAGGCTGAAAGAACTTATCCACCCCGCCGATCCGCGGATGGAGGCTCACAACACCCTACACGGCACTCCCGCATCAAGGACCTCGTCAATCGTCTCCCATTTCGCAGGCAGTTGCAACAAGCACAGCCCGAGGAGGAACGTTCACGCCACTGGAACGGATTCCCCCAATTCCTGCGACAGCACCTTTCCTTCCGTAGGTCAAGACCCAGCCAGGAATCGCAGGAGGTTGAAGTCGCAGCCGGACGTAAATTCACTGTAATGTGGTTCTTTTTACACCTCTTGCCATTCTTGCTGATCGATACCCTACAGCGTCTTGTTGTTGTCAAACTGCCGGAATACAAGAAAGTCAATGACACCCGACATCTACCTAGAGGGCAGCCCGGTGTGTCGCAAAGCACGACAGCGAACGACCCATTGCCCGAGTCGTCTGACATCGATTCACTGCCAGATGTGCATTGGTTCAAGGCGTTCTTATGTTATTACTCATGCTGGTCTCATGGTAGATTGAGGATGCCTCCGCGATGGCGCTTGGAACGTGTTGACCTTCACCGCCAGGATCACACGACAAGTAGCACTAGGGCTCATGGTCGTAGTTAGTTGTGCACTGATCGAATTTCTTGCAATCGAACAATGCAATGTATCATGTCAAACCTAACGTTGACCTCTCAGATTTCTAGTCCTGGTTCTTCGTGGGTGCCCATCTCGCACGAGCTCTGGCATCATTTCTTGAATGATTCACACAGGTAATTACATTCTGTTCCACCCATGTAGAAATTCATGTACTATCAAGTATGCGAGCTGGAAAGCAAATATAATGATATGTTAGATCCTTTTGGGATGGAAAGATGTCCCGGAAAAAAGGACGGAAAAAATATCAGGAAGACGCGCGAAAGCGACGGAAACAATGCGACAAGAAAAGAAAGGATTAAGAACAAGGATATGTGGTCGCCCTTCTCAGATTGATAGACGATCTAATATTCACCCTCCTCTTCAACATCTGCAGAGTCGGTACCAACTTCCTCGTAGTCCTTCTCCAGCGCTGCCAAATCCTCACGTGCCTCCGAGAACTCACCCTGCAACGAAGTATGAACAAGCCGGGGACACATTGAACGATATACATACCTCCTCCATACCCTCACCAACATACCAGTGAACGAATGCGCGCTTGGAGTACATCAGGTCAAATTTGTAATCTGGAAACCTTTGTTAGTGTTCCACTCGAACAAAGAGTGTTAGAAGGGATTACCTAGCCGACTCCAAGCGACAGAGATAGCCGTCGTGCTATACGAAAAGAAATTAGCAGCAGTCTACACCATATAGCGCATAGTCCTACTTTGAAAGCATGCAGAGACTGCGGGTATTCTTGGCAAGGTCACCGCCTGGGACTGCAGCGGCAGGTTCGTTGCAAATGCCCAGCTAAGAGGACTCATCAATCGAACTTGTCAAACCCAGGCTAGGTACACACCTTGAAACCAGTCGGGCACCAATCGACGAACTGGATGGTTCGCTTGGTCTTGATGCTGGCGACAGCAGTCTGAACATCCTTCGGCACGACATCACCACGATAAAGTAGAGCGCAAGCCACTGTTCGAGGATTAGAGAGGCGCGTGAAAGGGCCATGACACACATACTGTATTTGCCGTCTTTGGGGTCGCATTTCACCTGAAATCACGTGAGCAAATTATGACTCGATGTATGGTGTCATCGTACCATCTGGTGTCCAGTCTCAAAGCAAGAGAAGGTCATTTCGCTGACAGAATTTTGTTCGTGAGTCGCCTTCTCAGCGGATAGAAGTGGGGCATATGTTGCTAATGGGAAATGAATACGAGGGAAGCTGTAACTGTTTAACAACTTGTTTATGCCATGGAGAGCGCGATGGTGCTCACGGAACAAGATTGGTTTGGAACTCGTTAAGGTCAACGTTCAACGAACCATCGAAACGGAGCGAAGCAGTGATCGAGGAGACAACTTGAGCAATCAAGCGATTGAGATTGGTGAAGCCTGGTTGAGAGACACCAAGATTTTTCTTGCAGATATCATAGATAGCCTCGTTGTCAACCTGCACAACTCAATGAACACAGCAGCGCAAAAGATGGATGAGAAGACCGACCATGAACGAACAATCAGAATGTTCAAGAGTCGTATGGGTGGTCAGAATTGAGTTGTAGGGCTCAACTATTGAACTCGACAATTGAGGTGCAGGGTAAACGCAGAACTCAAGCTTAGACTTTTTGCCATAGTCCGTAGAAAGTCGTTCCAAGAGGAGGGCACCGAAACCAGATCCAGTGCCTCCGCCAAACGAGTGGAACACAAAGAATCCTTGCAATCCTGAACAGTTGTCAGCCAAGCGACGAATCTTATCCATGACTGGATCGATCAATTCTTTTCCGACTGTGTAATGACCACGAGCATCTGAATGCGTAAAGCCATGAGCTGCCCATAATGGATATGCAACTTGATCTGTGACCTACAATTATTTGCTGCATCCTCCTTGCCCGTGATCATGGTCTCAGGGTGGAACAGAGACCTGTAAGGACCGGTTTTGACCTCATCCACGGCTCCGGGTTCCAAATCAATGTAAAGAGAGCGAGGAACGTGTTTCCCTGAACCAGTCTCGGAGAAGAACGTGGAGAACCCTGCGTCAGTCTTGTGAGCTTCATCGAGGACGCGACCGTCAGGCTACGTAAAATATTAGACAACGGTATACTTGAAATGTGATACGAACTTACGCTCAAGCCGTGTTCTAGGGTGTACAGCTCCCCTGGCCGAAAGTTAAGACGACCCTTATGACGCGCAAAGGGCACTCACAGCAGGCATTGCCAATCTGAACACCAGCCTGACCAACATGGAGAGAAATGACTTCGCGCATGATGAATCGTTAAGAAGAGCTGACGACTGGTATACCGGTTTGTCGTGACGGGAGGGAACAGAAGTTACTGAGCCAAATGTTTCTACTTCAAGTGTTCAAAATTTCTTAGAAAGTATTTCTCAATTTGGAAATAATCTTGGAGACGACGCCCACGGACCCGGATCCGGTGCAGCTTGATAGGCTTCCAGCATTGCATCCAAAGAGACCGATAAAAGAGATTCGTAATTCATGTTCCAGGTAAAGTGCGTAAAAAACCTCGAGGACAAGCGGGATATAATGGACGGTATACGTAAATCGTGATGACAATGGCAATGGCAATAGTAAAGAAATTATGCGGGAACAAACTTCCGAGAACGAGGACCAAAGGAGGATTACATGCGTCTAATACTCGCCAGCTTCTTCAACATCAGCCGAGTCGATGCCAACTTCCTCATAGTCTTTTTCGAGAGCAGCCAGGTCCTCGCGAGCTTCCGAGAACTCACCCTCCTCCATACCTTCACCAACATACCAGTGAACAAAGGCGCGTTTCGAGTACAGAAGGTCGAACTTGTGGTCGAGACGACTCCATGCGGTTGAGATGGCAGTGGTGTTTGACAACATGCACATGCTACGAGACACCTTGGCAAGGTCGCCACCAGGAATGTGAGCAGGTGGCTCATTACAGATACCAAGTTTGAAACCGGTGGGACACCAGTCAACAAACTGAATCGTGCGTCTCGTCTTGATGACACTGACAGCTGCGTTGACATCCTTAGGCACGACATCACCACGGTAGAGGAGAGCACAGGCCACTATAGCCGCATAAGCAAATAGGAACTGCAATTAGGAGTGACTCTTACTGTATTTGCCTTCCCTGGGATCACACTTCACCATTTGACTACCTGTTTCAAAGCACGAGAAAGTCATATCAGCAACAGAGTTCTGCTCATGGTGTGCCTTCTCTGCTGAAATGATGGGTGCAAAGGTGGCAAGAGGGAAGTGAATACGCGGGAAACTAGCAGGGGGATTGAGTGTAAACTCATGATATTAGTAGTAATTGAACTCACGGCACGAGGTTGGTCTGGAACTCGTTCAAATCAACGTTCAACGAGCCATCAAAGCGCAAAGATGCTGTTATGGACGAAACAACTTGTGCGATCAATCGGTTCAGGTTCGTGAAGCCAGGAGACGAAATGTTAAGGTTCTTTTTGCAGATGTCGTAAATTGCCTCGTTGTCCACCTAAACCCAGGGTAAGAGAATGTAATACAAAAACCACATGAACGCACCATGAATGAGCAATCGGAGTGCTCAAGGGTGGTGTGCGTCGTCAACACCGAGTTGTAAGGTTCAACCACAGAGTTGGCCATTGTTGGAGCGGGGTACACGCTGAACTCAAGCTTTGACTTTTTACCGTAATCAGTTGACAGGCGCTCCAAGATAAGAGCACCAAAACCAGATCCCGTTCCACCACCGAAGGAGTGGAAAACGAAGAAGCCTTGCAGACCATTGCAGTTGTCTGCAAGACGGCGAACCTTGTCCATAACCACGTCAATCTGTTCCTTGCCGATAGTGTAATGACCACGGGCGTCTAGGGCACGCTAAATATAGCTACATTTCCAAGTGATGCTGATGGACTCACAGTTGCTGGCGGCATCTTCCTTGCCTGTGACGAGGGTCTCTGGGTGGAAAAGACTCCTGTAAGTGCCCGTTCTGACCTCATCGATCACATTCGGCTCCAGGTCGATGTAGAGCGACCGCGGGACGTGCTTGCCCGAGGACGTCTCCGAGAAGAAAGTGCTGAAGCCATCATCGTTAGCAGAAGGAGATCCTTCGACCAGACGGCCGTCAGGCTACAATAAGAATTTAAGTGAAAGCGCGGGAAATCCCCAGGAAAGATAATCACGCTGAGACCGTGTTCAACGGTGTACAATTCCCCTGTAAAGATACATAATCAACAATCAGAACTTAGTAGAGTCGAATTGCATGTGTCTGGCACGCGCCGAATATTGAAATGAAAACAACAAAGGCGATTGCACATATCAAAAGTAGTGGGACACTTACAACAGGCATTTCCGATTTGAACACCGGCTTGACCGACGTGGACAGAGATGACTTCACGCATTATTTCTGGAAAATTTGGGCTACAAAGTAAGATGATTGTATATCAGCAATCATACGACACGGAAAGACGCGTCTAAAAAGCTTACTGGTTTGGACGTGAGGCGAGGATGGGGTGATGGTCCAGATCAAAGGGCGCAGGGTTAAAAGTGCGGCAAACACGTGGCGATTACTTAAGCTAACCGTTCTCACGCCTCCCCATCAGTACGTTTCTCTGTGCGAGTTTGGCGAACATGTGTTGTCTTTTATGTAGTTCCGAAAGTCTTCACAAACGTCTGTTTTTAATAATTACTCAACGCGATCATCAAATCCTGCACTCCTCTCCACTACTTAGTACTTACTGCGGCCGGCTTCACAGTGCTAGCAGCCTTATCTCCAGTCTCCATAAGTGCATCTCCTACGCGTCGCGTGTCCTCCGCAGCTTTCACAGCAACCTTACGTCCAAAGTAACTGTAGCTGGATTAGTATACTGACATGCGCGAATCCGAATGTCAACTTGCGTCACGATGGAATGCCATATTCGCATTCCGTGAATGTATCGCATACTAGTGCGCACCTGCTGCTCTGAAACTGACTGTCTAGGAGGTCGGAATGGGGCATCATTGGGATCAAAAGCAGCGAGGACAACATCCACTGTTTTCATTCTCGGAATGGTCTTGTGGGTGGCTGGCGCCGTGTGATAAATGCTCTTCTTAAGCAGAGCAAGCGCTTCTCGCTATAGTTGCTCAGTAAACACCAAAAATGTTGACAACAAAGCTTACTCACTGTGTCTCGTCTCGCAGCAATCGCTGTGGGTGGTGGCTGTTCGTCCACCAGGTCTAACGGCCCCCATCTTCTATTTTCTTGAATAGCCCTATGCGCGGCACTCGATCTCCTAACTATTGACCTCTCAACAAGATCATCCTTCTCTCCCGCCAGTAAGAGGCCCCGTAGCCTCGCATTCTTAATCATCGAGTCGGCCTTCGCTTCGAATTTTTTCCTGTTCTTCATTACCTTGGTTGCGCGGTACTCGAAACGCCTGTCCCACTCCTCTTGGCCTTCCAGCCACTTGACAAGAGTCTCTTCCTTGATAATGCCAATCTCTGATGGCCTCAGCTGTAGAGCTGTAATATTCTCTTTTGGTTCCATGGAGCGAACTCGACCATGGATATCTACGCGCTCACGAACCATCAGCACGTCTCTCTGTCAAAAGTGAGCATTCAGTGACAGAACAGCCGCCAAGCGAATTCTCACCGATCGGTCATTCATGAGGCAAGATGGAATGTCAGGCCCGAACGTTTGCTGCAGAATGGGGAACGGATTTCGGTCAAGGTGCTCTACCGCCGAATGTTGGGTAACATGTTTCGCAAATTCCGCAATAGAATGGTACGCATAGTCCGCCTATTCGACCCGTCAGCAAATGAGACATAAGATCATAGTTATCTCACACTACTCGTGAAGGAGAAGACCGTCAAAACGTGACACATTCCTGGAGCCTTTGTTTTAACAGACAGTCTTGAATGAAAAAGAATAATGTACCATCATACACTTGGAGATGGACTTTGGTGGGCGTAGAAAATTTATGCGCATTCTCTTTCTGCCTCGATCCATCTCTAATTACACCCTCTCGTACAGGGTACTCGGCTGGATTGGCTGCCTTATGCGCCAGATATATTATTTCGTCGCGAAGCACTTCTCCATCGCCTGCCAAAATATACAACGGGCAGAGATTGCCTAAGGAAGCTTGAAGGATAGGTGAGACTAAAGGATGCGACAATTGCCTTCGCAGACAATAACCGTCAATGAATGGAAGAATGGAATGGAGAGGTATCTCACTCTGTAGTAGCATAATGCTGGATCTGCGATCGTAGTTCCAGCGGAACATCTCGAGGATTTTTCATGAGCACCTTCGGAGGGTTGGGCTGCCAAAAATCAATGTCATCTAGATCGGGGATTGAATCCGAACTAGGTCCGTGCTTATTGTTCACAGCAAGGTCATCAATAGGCATCGCATGACTTGGGTTTCTGTTCTGCTCCTGGCCTCGCCCGTGCCCTCCAGAGGAATCACACTTCCCTTCATCAAACAATGATGCTTTCACCTGAGATTTCAGGGCAACGCTTGATGCAGAACTGCTTGATGTTTCTTGCTTGGAATCAACAGGCGTAGAATCACCATGCTTTTCAGCGTCAGTGGGCGGGACCTGGGCACTGTCTCTTGTAACATTTTTATTGGCACCAGGAGTGTCTGCATGACATGGCTTCAGCAGTGGATCGGAGTGTGCACGGGCGACGCGACCGCCTTCTTTGATTGGATCCACCGGCCACAACACAGAGGGTTTGTTCATGAATCCATGAGGAGGTATGATATCCTAATAGCCAAATCAGAAAGGAATATCATGCGCAATGCTCAAAACTCACCGTGGCCGTATTCGTATGGATACTAGGAAAACTGTGTGTCAAATCTACCCACGGGCTGATGAGCACTGCTCCCGCTGGTAACGGTCGACCCAAATCCCGCAGTACAGTGAGCATTGTGAGACATAGTGCGCCACCTGCCGAATCGCCAGCGAAGACGATTTTTGAAGGAGGAATGGGTTTATGGGTAGCGTCGGGAGGTGGCTGAATCAGGTAAAGATCTTCATATGGGGAAAATTCGGTCTTCACGATTTCAATTTCAGAACTAAATAGCGATGAACTCACAAGCAGCGAGGACATCATGTAGGGGGCATGGCCATGGGTATTGTGGTGCCTTCCTAGAGAGAAAGACTATGTATAACATGAACACGATAAAAATATTGACGCCTACCGATAGTTGACAGCAAACGCACGCCCCCGAATTTTATGTGCTTGGATAGAATAAGTAAAGATGCCAGGAACTTACATGAACATACCATATTTGATGACTTGATAACGATGGGTATCTAGAGGCCAAGTTAAGTCTGAAGGTATGTACAAGGTGGATTGATATTCACTGATAGACCCCCAATAGTATCCGCCTCCATGAATGTAAAGCTTTAGTTACAGCAGTTAGAGAATATGTCAAGCAGAACCAGTAAACTCACCATCGTGGTCTCTAATTGCTCCATCGACATTACAAGCTTTTCCTCTTCACTGTACTTCCTCCCAGCATCTATGTGAACGCTTTCAGGCAAGTGTGACTTCTCGGCAATCCACTCAGCATCAATACCGTCTAAACCACGAACTTGCCACCACTTTTCACCTCCAACGACACGTTTAAGGTCTTCGGGCCCAAACCATTCTGTCAGGAGGTCTGCCGCCTGGTTGCATGATTGCAGTGGGACGCGCACAGGGGCAACAGCAGTCCAAGGCGGGGCAGGTACATGAGTATTCGTGCTGATCACGGAGGACCATAGTTAATGGAGGACCATGTGAATATAAATTGCACCTCACAATGCTTGGAGAGATTCCACAGTATTCTTTGTGCCAAGAAGAATGAATGATTTAACGATGTGAAATGCTCTGGAAAACATCAATGAGTAAGAATGTTGACTGCAATGAAACGCACTCGTCAAAGAAAATGTCATCGGTGGCCTCTTGTTGCTCATCACTATCCTTCAGCTTTTTTGTTTTCCGTTTTCCATGAGTATAGAGGGCCTTGATGACGGCTAAGATACATAAATGACTGCACGCACAGATGAAACGGACCACCTTACTTGGAGTAATATGCATTGCTACTGAGAATGTAGAGAGTGTCATTTCTGTTCAAGGGACAAACCAGAGTGTACGTGGCAGACGTGAGAGGAAGTGTCAGTAGCCGTACCGCACAGCCAGTCTGAAAATTCCCAGTGACATCAGGGATGCCAACCAAGCATGAGCTAAAAGGACGGAAATGAGCTTTGGCGGCAACTTTCCATTGCTAGGTGAAACGTGGAGGTCAACGGAGTCACGGTAGTCTCGACAGCGGCCATGTGGTCCAGAATCATCACTGCTGCCGGATAAGATATGTGAGATTACTACATAGCCAAGAGGACAGAGAGGCGTAGAAATTCGGAGCTGGCTGCAAAACATGATATACAAGATACAGGTGACCTTACGACCTCCTGAATAAATCACGTTAGACTGTGGCACTAAGTAAAGCCTTTAGAAACAAACAAACGCTCATAGAACTTCCTTTTTGGTCGACCGCTATTGCAGTCATTCTTTTTGCAAGAGTTCGACAGTCTACAAGTCTATCGTTGAACTGGAAACCAAATGATTACATTCACACCTTTTTCTGGTGCCGCCCGGTCATCTCAAACTGTTCCACTTGCGTACTTGCTACAGGTTGACGATATTCGTATTCTCCTCGATTGTGGATCACCTGACTGGAACCCCGAGAATATTGAAACTGAGTCCGGGAATGGGGTGACTTATCCTTGGCAAGAGTACTGTGACATAGTAAGAAAGTGAGTGACAACTAAACTACAAGCTGCATGATCTAACATTAGCTAGGTATGCTCCAGAGATTGACTTGGTTCTGCTGTCTCATGGTGACCTTGCACATTCTGGCTTGTACGCCTATGCATACTGTCACTGGGATCTCAGAGCCCCATGCTATACTACACTTCCGGTCCAGGCAATGGCTCGTATTGCAACAATGGAAGATGTGGAAGGAATTCGAGACGAACAGGAAGTCGACGTTGAGGAGGAGGAGAATAACGAACCTGCGGTTGCTGAGGGGGCGGAGGGCTCTGAGCCACGTTCGCCAAAGCTGAAGAATGAACCCAAGAAGTTTGTCGCTACCATTCAAGAGGTACACGAAGCATTTGACGCGGTAAACACCCTAAGATATTCCCAGCCTACCCATCTACAAGGTAACGTTTAACCGTGAAACAATCGTGGGCGGAACATTGATATTTCCGACTTTCAGGAAAGTGTCAAGGTCTGACCATTACACCATTTGCAGCGGGGCACACATTAGGCGGAACCATATGGAAAATAAGATCGCCTTCCGCCGGAACGATCGTCTATGCTGTGAACTTGAATCACATGCGCGAGCGACACATAGATGGCACTGTCCTCTACCGTCCTGCAGCAGGTGGTGTCTTCGAACCACTTGCCCGACCAGATCTCTTCATCACAGATGCCGACCGCGTAAACGTCGTCACGAGTCGAAGAAAGGACCGCGACGCTGCTTTGATAGGTCCGAAAGTTCATCCCGCTCGAATAAGTTCGTGCTGATGTCATTGATGGACAGATGCCATAAGTGCGACGCTGTCGTCCCGTTCCTCTCTTTTGCTTCCTTGTGATTCGAGTACTCGTCTTCTGGAGCTCCTGGTGTTACTTGATCAGCATTGGAAATACGCTGATTTCCGCTTCCCCATCTGTCTATTGTCGCGTAACGGGCGCGAGATGCTTACCTTCGTCCGGAGTATGATGGAGTGGCTTGGTGGGACAGTGAGCAAAGAAGACGTCGGTGTTGATGGAAGCGGAAGAACGGGAGGTACTAGGAGGAGACGTGGCGATGACGATGCAGACGACGAGGCGCTGGGAGCATTTGCATTGCGCTTCAAGTAAGTGAAGCTTGAAAGTAGAAGGTGATGAGTTAAAATCACGCTGTACAGGTTTCTGGAGTTCTTTCCTAGTCCGCAATCCCTTCTGCAAACATACTCGTCCAAGGAGCCGAAGCTAATCCTTGCTGTCCCTGCCTCGCTTTCACACGGGCCTTCACGACTACTATTCTCTGACTTCGCCGCGGTCCCGGACAATGTGGTTCTCCTGACTGGTCGCGGCGAAGAGGGCACACTGGGACGTATCCTTTTTGATAAATGGAATAACTCCCAGAGAGGTGATGATAAGTGGGACAAAGGTAGAATTGGTAGCAACGTCATGATGGATGGAGCCATGACTCTGAAGGTGACTTGCACGGTTTGTACCTACATGGCGCGTTACTTATATATCTACGTCTAGATAAACTCCAAGGTTCCCCTTCAAGGTGCAGAGCTGGAAGCCTTCCTTGCAAAGGAGAAGGCGGCAAAGGATAGGGAAGCTGCTCATCAAGCATCTATGGCTCGTAATCAACGCATATTAGAAGCGGACGAAGACGAGAGCGACGAAGATTCAGACTCAGACTCGGATGAAGAAGACGAAGTCGAACGTGCACTTGACGAAAGCCAGATGGATACCGATGAAATCTCCGATCCTGCAAATGGTTCACCGCGAAAACGGAAAATCACTAAAAATGAGGACGATGCTGACTGGGGGCTTGACATTGATGAGGGATTAACGAAACAGCTGCTCTCCTTCGACATTTACCTCAAGGGGAACGTCTCCAAAGCAACATCATTCTTCAAGAGCGCTGGTGGCCAGACCCACCGTTTCCGTATGTTTCCCTACGTTGAAAAGAAACGGAGGGTGGATGAATATGGCGAAACTATTGATGTTGGCATGTGGCTCAGGAAAGGTAAAGTATTGGAAAATGAAGCAGACGATGAAGCAACTAGGGAGGCAAGACGAAATCAGGCTGAAGGCGAAACTGAGGTAAAGTTGTTAGGTGGAATGAATGATCATTTAACTGACAAGCCTAATGCAAGGCCCCTCGTGAACCTCCTTCAAAGTTCGTTACTTCAGAGGTTGAGATACAGCTTGCTTGTCGACTTCTTTTTGTTGATATGGAAGGTCTTAACGATGGTCGCGCGGTGAAGATGATTGTACCCCAAGTGAACCCCAGAAAGATGGTCAGTAATTACATCGATCCGACATTTTATATGTTAATGGTACTCGGAGTAGATCATCGTCCATGCCCAGGCTGCTGCTGCCGATGCTCTCATTGACAGTTGTGCAAACATTCGGTCCATGACGAAAGATATACGCTCCTTCTGTCGGTGAAACGGTGCAGATAGGACAACACACGAACAGTTTCTCAATATCCTTGAGTGATGAGCTATTGAGCACTATCAAAATGTCAAGGGTAAGTTTATTCCTCAAACTTCGAGTCCATGTGAATGAACGTCTGGTAGTTCGAAGACAACGAAGTGGGCTATGTGACCGGACGCGTTGCGAGCCACTTCAGTTCCACTATACCCATTTTGGAACCCTCGGGGCCAGCGATACCAACGCCGAATGCAAACATACTACATACCCCACGAATACTAGGCTCCCGGCCCATTCAGATTTTACCGCGGTCAACGATGATAGGGGAGCTCAAGTTGACTGCACTTAAAAGCCGACTGGCTTCAGTCGGTGTTCAGGCCGAATTGGTTGGTGAGGGTGTACTAATTTGCGGCGCTGGGGCAAGGCGGGATCAATCCTCTAGTTCTATACAAGACACAGTTGCCGTACGCAAGACAGGCCGAGGAAGAGTGGAGTTGGAAGGTACCGTTTCCGACATCTACTATATCGTACGCAAAGAGATCTATAATCTCCATGCCTTGGTAGCAACATGATGTACTGTTCCCCAAACTGGAATAATTCTGTATATTTAATGTAACATTGTATTGAGTGCGTGCAGCGAGATCTACGATCTGAATATTGGTTGCACATGCTGAAATCCGACTACTACGTAGCTCTAATGATGTTTGGCCCTGTCGTATCGTAAACCAGTCATATATGCCTGTTCACATCCCCTTTCCAACATCTTCTTTCAAACTTGCAATGCGGTTGAGTACCAAATAATCGCCTTGCCTGATTCCAGGAGTAACATCTGAGGGTTCCTCCAGAGCACCCAAGCGAGAGTCTGAATCTACTGCAAGGTACGCGACACGCAGACCTTGGAATCGTACACACTCCTTTCCGACAAGCTGCTCTGGCGTGATTTCTGGAGTGTCTGCGCCGTGGGAGCCCGCACCTGGGATTGCTTTGGATTTTGCCGATCTTGCCCGAGCCTCCTCGAGGGCATCGGCGATAGATCGCTTTGCAAGCGGCCAGAAGCTGATTTCCACCATGGCGCCTTTGATGACTTCCATGCTGTTAGAGTTGATATCAGCCTTGAAGTCGGGGACAGCCGCCAGTGGGTTATCGCTCTTGAATAGAGGGTGAAATATCCTTGTCTCGTCGACGCGAACAGGGCTTCCAGAAGATGCATGTTCTGCGACCCACTGGATATATGCCTTGGGTTTCGGAGGAGTGCCAGAATCTTCAAGACGACAGAACACCTCCGTCACCTCACCAGTAACTGAATCAGTCTTGCACGATGTACATGTAATTGGGTAAGGTGCTTGGAATAGACCAACACTCTTTCCAGGAGCAAGGCGGAAGTAATCTTTTGAGTCTTCCAGCCTAAAGTCATCTGCGTCGATGTAAATCGTGCGGGTGAATGGGATCTGTGAAGATCCGAGTTGGGGATTCTTGGGATGGAATGGTTTGTCCACAATTACGAGGTAGTCGTCGGGAACGTTCTCGATTATGACTTTGAGAGGGCGCATGACCATGAAGAGACGTGGTGCACTGCCTTCCAGGTATTGCCTCACAGTTTGTTCAAAGCGGGCAATTTGGATGTTTGAGGCAGCCGTTGAGACACCCAACGTGCTGACAAATGACAAAATCGCGCCCGGAGGTACGCCTCGCCTTCTGAGGGCAATAAGGGTGTAGAGACGAGGATCGTCCCATCCGCTAACGTAGCCTTCATCTACCAGCTGGAGAATCTTTCTTTTTGAGTTGATCGTCCCTTGAAGATTAAGACGACCAAATTCTGATTGCCTCGCTTTATACACGTCCAGGGCGTCACAAAGCCATTCATATGACTGGCGTGAAGCAATGAATTCTGTGGTGCAGAGGGAATGGCTGGAGATTCATAAGTCAAACAATAGCAAACGAGAAAAGGGCGCCACGGTACTCACGAGATGTTCTCGATGCTATCCACGAGGCAGTGTGTATAATCGTAGGTGGGGTATATCTTCCATTTATCCAGGGTACGATGGTGGGTTGCATCTAAAACACGATACGCCGTGAGATCCCACATCTGAGGGTTGCCATCTGTCAGATCCATCTTCATCCGGAGATTGGCCTCCTTGGGTCGATAATAACCATCAGTCATCTTTTTGAACTCATCCAGCGATTCTTGAATCGGCCGTGATCTATGCACGCAGGCTTTAGGAGCTGATATCTTTTCGCCCCTGTCAGCTTTGATTTGCTCCTCTTTAAAGCAGTTCACATTCAACGGATAGTCGCCCCGAGCGGAGAAACGATATACTCACGAGTACAATGGCAGACATAAGCTTTATCGCGCTTTATGAGCTCGATAGCAAGATCGTATAGCTGATCAAAGTAGTCGCTGGAATAGGTTATCTTCCAGGGTTCGAAGCCCAGCCATCGGACAACCTCGATAATGCTCTCAAAATATCTGGCCTCTTCTTTCTCCGGGTTAGTATCGTCGAAGCGTAAATAACACTTCCCCCCATGATGCGCAGCATAACCGAAGTTCACGAAGATGGCCTTGGAATGACCAATGTGCAGATAGCCGTTTGGTTCCGGTGGGAAACGTGTCCAGACTTGACCATCAGTCGCGCGCAGGTGCTGCTCGCGAAGTTCGGGTCTGGTCTGAGGGTTCTCTCCTGGCTTGTGCAAAGCGCCCAAGAATCCCTCTTCAAATACGGGTTTTCTATTGGATGAACTAGAGCTAGCATCAGCCTCTGATGCAGTTGCCGTTGGCTGTGGAGCCTTCTCTTTCTTAGGGTCCTGCACCCTGACATCAGAAGCAGTAAACGGGGACTGCAAGGGATGTAGTATACCTTAGCTTTTGGCTTCGCAGCCTCTTTCGCACCAAAGGTTTCAGTAAACGCCTTCTCGACGACGTTCTTAACTTCCAAAGGGTTCGCCCATCGAAGAGCTGGGCTGGCCTTGACTCCACTAATGACGGAACCAAGGTTGGACCAACCAGTGACGGAATTCTCGCGGATGTAACTCGTGACTGCATCATAGAGCTCTTCGGAAGTGATGCTGAAGCCTGTAACATTTGATTGGCACCGCAATCGCACATCATAATGACCGTATCTCACCGACACCACACTCCGTATCGAATTCAAGCTCGTTAATGGGCGCTTTAGATATCTCGAGGTACCTGACAGCAGCTGCACATAGTAAATCGGTCACTGGTAAACGTAAACGTTGTATAACAGAACTCACCATTAACCTGATCAACGGATTTGAGCTTTCCCTGCAAGATTGCCTTGACGGCGAAAGCTTGTTCGCTGGGCTCTACAGATTCCGTCTTGGCTAGCTGACCAGCAAGTGCGGTGACGACCGTGGCCTGCTTGTCGTCAAGGTGAGCTTCGGCAAGATCGTATGAAACGATCAGATTGCGAAGGACATTGGCGCTTTTGGCATTCTTTGCCGCTTCTGCCGCCTTGGCCTGAGAGAGACCTATAGACTTAAAGAGGGGGATGGAAGTGTCTGATGCCGCAGGATCGGTCTTGGGAGGAGCCATTAGTAGATGATGGTCCTTAGACTAAATGAGGTTCGCCACAAATCCTACCACTGTATGTAACTGCGATCGCAGGACAGATGTGCAGGTGCAGTCGGTATAGTATTAGAGGCTTTACTAGAGGTTGTGGGCGAATGTATATGTTTTGAATTAGAAAAAGGTGTATCGGACGTTACATTACAGATCCGAGTCAGGTTTAACAGGTACAATCAGTGACTCAAACTTTTCGTAAACTGATATAGCCAAATTGATTATCTATGGACGCTAGTAAAGCATCTGATTCAGTGGGCTATGAGCTCCCCGACCTCGCCCACAAGCTGTCGTTGTGGTGAACCGTCTGGCTTTTTCCCGACTATACGGATTTCCATCTTCCTAGTCGCAGTTTCGTCCACAAACGTGTCTACGCTACCATCTATAAATGCCTCTGATAATTCCATAATTCTGTCCATTACTATGCGTGCAGCTCTCCGAGAAACAAGCGGAAGGAGAGGGAAATCCGAGAATGATTCGTGCTGTGAGCGCACTACGGCAAGCGCAAGTCAGATAAACTCCTGCATGGTTGGTGTATGTCGAATGCGAATAAACTCACAGATGGTCAGTACTCTCCGTTTCTCGGGCTCCCAGGCTTGCACCACGCCGATCAGTCGTGCGAAATGATCCTTCCACAGGCTGAATTTCTCAGAGTTTATGACAAGCAACTGAGGCAAAGTATCGCCTGATCCATGAGGAGGTGGGGATGGGCCAGGGGAAGGGATCGGTTCTAGCCAAGGATCCAAAATCAAGGCTTTATGGACAGGAATGGGTGCGGAGACGTCGGCAGGAGGATCCGTAGAAAGGATTGTGAACTGCATAGCTGGTATAAGTCGCTGTACATTTCGTAAATATGGTTTACTTGCAACAGTAGCACCACCAAAGGAATGTCCAGCAAGGAGGACGTCTTTGTCGCATTCGACAGCCTTGGTATCGACGTCGCTTGACCATGAAGACCAGTCGATGGATTTCTTGTCTATGGACTGTAAGCCATGGCTTGAGCCTTGGTATCCATCTTGAATTAATTGCTTAAAGCTACGGAATGCAAGGTATATCTCATGTCGTCTAAAAGCCAGCTGTTGCTGTCGAAAATTAATCATCGTTTTTTCATCATCTGAAGTCCAACTTGGGGGAGATTCAGTTCTAACTTAACGAAAAATGAAAATGCATACATCAAGTCCTTCTCTCTGACGTAGAGTCTGGGTCCGGTAGTCAATGAAATAAATGCGTGACCCGAGCCATCACGATGCTGGATGGCTAGAACCACTCGTCCCGAGGATGCAAGACGAGTGCACACTTGACTGCAATAAAGTAATTATATTGTTTCGTGCTGCAGAAGATAGGTAAATACCTATAAGCTGTCCGGCCACCGCCCAGACCGTGTGAGAATATTACCAGAGGCCAACTTGAAGGACGAGTTTCAGATCTAGCCTGAGTACGCTCTGGAGACGCAGTGGGGCGTTGCCTCAAAAGAGGTGCATTTGGATAAACTGGGATCTAACAGCATGGCCTGGGTTAGCCATGGTATTCAGCTCCGTGGCTAAATTTCGCACTTTCAATAGGCGACCGTAGAGATATACAATAGGCCATAAGAGCCAAGTGGAAATCCCTGGTAAAAGTGCTCAATCACATACCCATATACAAGACAAGCCACAATACCTGCCTGAATAATGAGCATACCCATGTAGAGATGTTTGCAGCGGACTAGAACCGTGAGCTTAACATGCTGGCAGCGTAATTCCGATACTGACCGGAGAAGCCAGTCCAGGCCTTTCTTAATATTGCTACCCTTTACGTCCGCAGGATAATAGGCAGTGAATACGACTTCATCGAGTTGTAAAGCAGGTATCACTGAAGGTCCACCGTCACTGTAACCATGCCTGTGTATATTCGCAGTGCCCAGCACTTTCGTGGATACAGGAAGCTTGAAGGTAGTCGCCCCTACCGGAAAACGTCCATGGGATTCCGGCAGAAAAAGCATGAATGATACTGCGAGCGCTCAGCAGTATATGTACTACTTCATCGAGAGCTTTCACTGAAGTTCCGATACAATGAAATTACATTTCCCATTATGGTAACAAAGTTTTGTATCCCCTTACTAACTTACTAAGGACCTAAAGGGCAGGATTTTGTTTTGATCCATCGACTCACCCCAACCACTCAATCAGCTTGATGTCGACCCAGCCTTTGCTTCAGCGCACAGCTTCAAAGCGCATCGCACTCCCGGTGCGCGTAGAGCCCAAGGTCTCGTTCGCCAACGAGCGTACCTTCTTATCATGGCTCCACTTCACAGTTGTCCTCGGTGGCCTTGCGGTTGGGCTGCTGAACTTCGGTGACAAGGTGCGTTAGCTAGCTGCTTCCGGTTATAGGGTTCGTTTTAACGGTTTTCCTGCACAGGTTGGGAGGATTAGTGCAGCAATGTTCTCTGTCGTTGGTAAGCACACATCGTATCAAACATTTCGGCTGCATGACTTTCATTGACTGGTTGAAGCCATGGCTGTCATGATATATGCGTTGTATATATATCATTGGAGGGCTGCTTCTATCCGCAGGGGAGGGCGCGGACCTTACGACGACCGACTTGGACCCGTAAGTTCCTGGCAAATGTTCGTATCGTCTAGCTAAACGATTTGAAACCAGACCATTCTATGCTCCGCACTCCTCAGTCAGTCTAGTTTTAATTCCACGAGTTTTGATTGACCAGGTTTCCCCACAGTTGCTATCATCGTCAATTTCGTGTTGCGGTTCACAGAGACGTAAAAATATGGTGCTTCTGATGGTGCTCGATCTATTGAATGAGATTCAGGATTTATATCAAATTTATTCTTGTATAGCCTCTACAAGCAAACACGAATTGGTTTTTATCATGTATCGACATAACATGCACATTGTCAGCCACGCTTTTGTCTCTTACCAACTCGCGCGGATGCTGAAGTGCCAATGGATGACACGGACATTGATCGACGGGACTGAACCTGAGATTTAGATAGACGTCAACAATATTTGAGAAGATCAACGAACCTGCTTGCGCCCTCGGCCGCTTCGTGTGCTCAGTATACTTTGTGCTCTACCATCGACCTCACCCTCGGCATCGGCGTCGGCATCAGCATCAACATCTACTCCCGCACCCACGCCTCCGTCAACTTCCATTGGTGTTCCTTCCTTGCCATCTTCCTCTGCGCCTTCACTTGCCCTCCCGAGTCTTACTCTCAACACTCGAATATCTTGTTCTACACGATCTACGACCTTCTTCGTGTCAATCAAGGCAGTGGTCGCTTCGATCAGCGACTCTAGTCGTGCACAGTTTTCACGGGTAGGCATGACCAAGCGTGTATGGTTGATGCCCAGCTCAGTAAGAGCCTGGGTGACCTTGGGTAATAGCGCTGCCTTCGGTGCGGGAAGCTTGAATGAGCGAAGGTGCACAGGCGTATGAGTGATTTTCGTTGTTGATGACGCGGGAGGCTCAACCCTGAGAATGCAATGTTGCGCATCTAAAGCAGGGAAATGAACTTCGCGCTCGGTATTTTGTATTGAAACTCGGCATACCATAAGCTGCTGACTTCGCTGAATGAGCCCTCTTGGGGGGTGGAGGGCCTAGAGAAATGATGTTTGATGGTGTGGAAGGTATTTCAATTTCATTTGCATTCTTCTTCCTCTTTTTGAATCCTTCTGCAGATAGAGCAGAAAGCCCGTCTTCTTCAGCAACTATGTCAGGTAGTCCGGAGTCAATGCCAAGCAACGTGCGGAGAAGTTCATCGCGCTCTTTCTTGAACTTGCGTTCGTTTTGCTCCAACCGTTTCAGTTCGATGAACAGGGCTTCTTCCTCAGCGATTTCCTCAGGTGTACGATCCTCGAGGCTGGCAATGTAGTCTTTCCGCATTCTCTCGCGGTCTGAAATATGACAAAGTGCTATTAGATCCCTCACCACAGAATCATAGGAATCACGGACCTTTGTCAAACTGATAACTATTGAGAAGCTGAGCTTTACTCGCCTCATCGCCTGTCCAAGGTCTATTCCGAATGAGTTTTCGGCAAACGCTGTAGTATCTGTCCTTGAGATCCTGCTGCAAGTCAGTGCCGTGCAATTGAAAAGGCCATTGTGTTATACTTCAAGCGAGCGTGTGGGGCTGTCTGGTGGAGGCTCATAGCGGTCATGCACCACATACCACCGAGTATCGTACTCTCGCACGACGTTAAATAGATGATCAGTCTCGTCTTTCGTCCAATCCTTATCTGTAAAGAAGGTAAGTGGTGCAGGTATATCGAGAAATGAATTTGCCTTCGAGGAAACGCGTGTATTCGTCTTGTGAGTAGGCATATGATTGAGATTGCACGTTATATTTGGTAAAGGGGTATTCTGTGTGTCCAATTTTCAGTATTTGTATAGAGTTGGTTCGATGGTACACACCTGCATCCGGATCATCAACTGCTTTGACCCAATGTCCCAGCTGCAACGAATCGGTGCGTCCAGCATTCCTAAATGGTCTCCATTCCCTACACGCGCCATGTCAATGAGCACGCACACGGGAGTGCAACAGGAGACTTACCACTTCACCTTTCCACCGGACCCAAAAGTTGGCTTCTGCTTCAGACGTGGTTTAGCCAAATGAGCTACAAGTGAAGGTGCGGAGGGTCCAATAAGTGCATAGAGCTCTCGAGAAATGCCCTCTGGTTTCTTCGTAACGTGCCCTTGAGATTTTCGAGGAGCTGGTGTGGCGGATTGAACCAGTGTTGAAGAGCTTGGCAAAGATAAGGCGCTGCGTATGTCGGACGCTGAGACTGCCATGATTTCACAATGTACAGTTTGCAGACTTGACGGTCTTACTGCAAGGATGGTTTTTCTATAAAAGGAAAGCAATGCAAATTCTTACGGCGTTCAATTGTGTCCGTCGAATTAAACGCAAACTAGTATTTTTATTTCATTTTGCGTTGCCAAATGACTACTAACCCTAGGCTACTGTCAATCCATGATATTCTTCGACTCGTAGACGTTCATCTTGACCAGTATTAGCTATAGTCAGCCAAGTGGTAAGTGTGCCAATAATTGATTTTCCCTCTTGCCAGTGACCTTGGGACAGTTCTTCGGAGGTTCATCTCAACTTCGAAGTGGTTATCACAACAGAATTGAAATCTGTTTCTGTTGGACTGCGCATGTTCGAAACCTGCCCACGACAAGGCTTTTTTCTATCGAAACACACCTTGATATACATTCATGGATGGTTTCGTCGGAGGTTCATCCCAACTTACTACAACAGAATTAAAATCTGTTTCTCTCGGACTGTCAGGGTTTGAAACCTGCTGAGTGACAGATATTTTTCTATCAGAATGCACCTTAACATTCACTCATGGATGGTTTCCTCAGGGGCTCATATTAACTGGTCTTAGCCAAGTGGCTGCTAGATTCACCCTTGGACTGTGCATGTTCGAAACCCGCTGAACAACAGTTTTTTCTCTATCGCTTGACATTGACTCAATGGATGGTTTCCTCGGAGATCCATCTAACTGGTGTTAGCCAAGTGGTTACCACAACAGAGTCAAAATCTGTTTCTCTTCAAGTTGGAGTTGGTTGGTCACGCCTCGCGAGGGTCTCAGAAAACGACGATGTGTGCACATGCCAACCTAGATTCTCGACAGACTGACTAAAACTGTCGGGATTCATCCCCAAACGGAAAATTTTAATGAGGCCGAAGGCCAGAAGAATGCACGCAAGCTAAGGACAGTCTGACGGTCAGCAAAATGATGTAACTTTAGCTTTCAAGCCATCCTCGGTCGCATTGGAAGAGCTAACAACTGAAGGAGCGTCCATCGATGAGCTGGCAGACTGAGCCATATCGTTCTGATGTGTGTAAGTTTGCGTGCACTCCTGTTTTATATCGATACCGGGGCGGAACAAAAAATAAGCAGTAGGGCCGGCTGACGTGGCAAGGCCTGCTACCTCCAACTTTTGCTGCGGGAACTTCGGTTTTCACGCTTGTCCTTGCCAGATACATCCCAGTCTATCCCAGTCTATACTATATGAGCGGCGCTCAATCTATGTATCATGATGGTAATGTTACCGTCCGCAGTCACATGTATCCGATAACTGGAACAGATGAGGCTGGAGCATATCGGCTCGAACTCGTTCCTTAGCCGGCCGACGTGCTCCCTGTGCAGTGTGCACTCATTCGCAGTCCCTGTTAAGTTGACTCATCATAATTTACCCACGGTGCGAGACAAACCATTCACCAGGCTGCGAATGACCGACGGAACCTCCGGTTCCAGAAGACACGCACGAGGGTATGAGGAATCAAACGATGCGCTAACAGGAAGGAACCCAATGAAGGCAGACATGAGTGATACAGCGATGCGAGAGTAGGCAATAGTAGGAATTCCGGGACAAGGGACAAACGCAAGGGGGGCACAAGAAGAAGACAGCCAAGAATAATCATAGTTGTCTGTTTGAACAGATCGAGCCAGAACAAGTAATTGCACAGGTTTTGCAGGATCTCGAAATCTACCGCAAAGGTGAGAGAATCACAAACTATAAGACCCACTCCCTAACGGTAGCGGGAACCTTCTAGGAATATACTAGGAAACATACAACCCACCGCAGAATTGACACCCAATAGACGAACAACAATTACCTGCCAGCCATCATTCTCAGTCTGTCAGGATGCATACCGCCTGGTCCCGCATTAATATTGGGATCATTTTGGTTTGGTGGGGGCGGGCTACCGCCTGATGGCCCAAAGTTACCATGTGGGGGGAAGGGTGGCATGCTGGCACCGGGTCCGCCACCGTTAGGGCCATTTGGAGGGAATGGAGGAGGACCTATTATGTTGTTTGCTTAATCCCTAACTTTTGATGACGCGAAGAGAACGACTTACCGCCTGGGAAACCGCCAGGAGGACCCATTGCCGCGGGAGGTGGCATGCCATCACTAGGAGGGAAAGGTGGTATGGCACCAGGTGGTACCATCATACCCGGGGGCGGGAAGGGTCCTGGAGGAAAAGGGGGACGAGCTGCAAAGAAATTCAGTTTCACGGTAAGACGACCATTGGATCGGGTACTTACGCGGAAATGCTCCGGGAGGACCACCGAAGCCCATGGGAGGGCCTGGAAACAGTGGTGGGGGTGCGCCTAGGTGGTGAGGGCCAAACCCAAACCCTCCTGGAGGAGGGCCGCCTCCGCTCTCGTACGCTGCAGTGATCTGATCGATGATACTCTGTGCTTTGTCATGGCCGAGCGCTGAAATCATGTCTCAATAACCTGTCAGTGTGCGAACGTAATGCTCACTCACATGCATAGTAGTCTCGGACATTTGCCAGGTGATTTCTTCCGCTGTTATGAGCTTTGCGCACTACGTGATGCTTCAGAACGGAAACCTAGGTATTAGCAATAAAATAACTCACCTGAAGCAGAGTCGTGAGTAAGAAAAACATCACAGTAGTCACAGTAGTGTTTCTACACTGCGGTTAGTAGTTATTGCGCGAGATAGGATGGTATGATATACCGGCATGGCTAGGTCACTGCTAGTAGTGCTGGCGAAAGAGGGAGTTCGGTGCAGGCTGTCTGAGTTCGAAAGACAACTTACTGCTTACCTAATCTCACCTGTACTTCAATGGATCCTTCATCGTCGGGCATCCAGGAGCCTTTCGACCTTATCAGATTATCCCTCAGCGAACGTGTATTCGTGAAGTTACGGGGGGATCGTGAGTTGACTGGCGTACTTCATGTGCGTCGACTTGGTATATTCTATTAGCTCGCACGCACTGAATTATTTTGGTTTACAGGCTTACGATGGTCATATGAACCTTATTCTGAGTGATGTTGAAGAAACCATCATGATCGTAGACCCCATTGAGGGAGGTATGGAAGGACAAGGAACCGTCAAAGTAAGTCTCAAGCCCGACGCTGAGCAATGAGTCATCATTTATGACGTTGTAGGTGGCCAAGAGAAAAATGGAGATGTTGTTCGTTCGGGGAGATGGGGTTATACTCGTGCGCGAATTTTATAGACAACTCATGACTAGTAACTGACTAGACAGCAGGTGTCACCACCCTCGCGGACTTGAATCCCAGGTCGTGTAGGCATCATAGATCGGTACTTCCTCTGCCAGTATATTTTTCGGCAGCAATTCTCTTGCATGTATCTCAAAAACGTCGTACGCATGTCCTTGTAATCATTGGATGATAAGAAGCAAAAATGCATTTAATACATATTTCTGATCGAAGAGTGGGTAATACATGAAGCGATTCATTCCAAGATACAACACTCGTACACTTAGGTTGCAGCTATTACAAGTCCAGAAGGGTTTATTTCATTGACTTCAGTTGGCACTCCCTGAGAGGTAGTATTGGGAGAGTTAAGGTTCATGGTAACTGGAGGCACTGGTGAATGTCCAGGCTGGTCTGCTGCAGGATCCTGATCTGAATCTGGGGCTACTGCGCCAGAAGGCCAAGTATCAGGATCTCTGAGCCAACCAGCGTGGATGACTTTAATCTTGGACACGCAAGAGAGTAGAAGTAAGATGGTAAAAGAGAATTTTGAAATGGTGTGGAACTTACTACGAGAGTTAGGGGAAGGCTGCGTTTCAAACGACCGCCATTTACAAGACCCTTCCAGACTTTCTCAATCCCATCCTTCCAAGCTTGTTCATTATTGACGGCACCTGGCTCACTAAGAAGCTGCTCTAATCTCTGACGAGACGAGGATGGAGGAGAGCGGTGATGGACTTTCGTGGGAGTGAGCCAGAGAGCCCGACGAGCGGCATAATGAGCTGGACCAGAAGGGGGAAATTCAGGGTTTGATATTAAGGATGAGCTGGTTGATCTGTTTGGGGATGGCAGTGGAGTATCCTTTGGGCGATTGCGGGCATCACGGGAATTGAATTTTCCTGCAATTTTGAAAAAAACGAGAATTGGTTGGAACAGGCCTAGGAGGAGCTGGGCGTTGTAGGTTAGTGGTATTAGAGACAAATTTGTCTAGCTTGACGTTGGGTATCATGAAAGAGCGACTAGGCCAAGGCACGCATTCAACACAAGGCAGGGCTTAAAGGACTTAACGCGTATTAAAATTAGTCATAATACAAATTTAGAAATTATTTCCCACATAGTTCGTCAGCAAAGGCTACCGGACTCGGACTGCCTGAGACTTGCCTCCTCAATTACAAGCCCAGGTATGCCATCCGCTAGGACTTCAAGGGTCTTTTACCGCTTGAATTCACCGTCACAGTCCACTACTTCTCTATCAGAGAATGAAGATGACGATATAAACAAGTCTTTGTTTTTTGGTGGTCCAGTTTCCTCTGTTGTATCACCCGCTCAATGGGCTTCTCGCCTACATCACTCCGCAGATGGAGGAATCCATTCATCACACTCTCCTATGGCCCAAATTCCCCCAGAGGTCCTCATTCATATTCTCAAACACCTACACACTCCCAGAGATCTCTATCATTCACTGTTAGTTTCGCGCTCATGGTGCGAATGCTCCGTCGAGCTTCTGTGGCACCGCCCTGCCTTCACAAGACTTTCTACCCTCGTAAAAATGATGAGGGTACTTAGTAGAGGCGACCAGACTTTTACTTACAGTCGATTCATTCGCCGTCTCAACTTCCTCTTCCTCGGTGCCGACCTTACCGACGCCCTATTCTGCCGCTTAGCGCAGTGCGACCACCTGGAGCGCTTGACCCTCGTGAATTGCAACTCTATCTCCGAAGATGCCCTTCTTCGCGTACTGCCTTGCCTCCCAAACCTGGTCGCTATTGATCTATCGGGAGTCGTTGAAACTTCTGATCAAATCATCATCGGCCTGGCATCAGCCGCCAGGCGCCTACAAGGCATCAATCTCGCAGGATGTAGAAAGGTCACCGACGCTGGCGTTTATGCGCTAGCTTCTAGCTGTCCCCTTCTCCGTCGCGTCAAACTCAGTGGCGTTGATCAAGTCACAGACGGTCCTGTGTCAGCTCTTGCCAAGTCCTGCCCCCTCCTTTTGGAGATTGACTTGAATAATTGCAAACACATTACAGACATCTCTGTCCGTGACATATGGACCTACTCTACGCATATGCGTGAAATGAGGTTGTCCCAGTGCGTCGAGCTCACCGATGCCGCTTTCCCGGCGCCAGTCAAGCCTCAGGTGACCCCGCGAAACAACCCTTTCCCAGCCGCCCCCCTGAGTCAGGATGAAGGGCTTCCACCTTTAGTGATCCCAAGGCCCTTGGATCATCTTCGTATGCTCGATCTGACGGGGTGCGCGCTTATCACGGACGACGCTGTAGACGGGATTATTTCCCATGCCTCAAAAATTCGGAACCTTGTTCTCTCGAAATGCATCCAATTGACGGATAGGACTGTAGAGAATATTTGTGTTCTTGGAAAGCATCTACACTACTTGCATCTCGGGCATGCAGCCAACATCACGGACCGCTCGATTAAGACGCTTGCACGGTGCTGCACCCGCTTGCGTTATGTTGACTTTGCAAGTGCGTCCTCTTCTCTTTCGCTGTCGAATAAAATTTAATTCTATACAACAGACTGCGTTCTTCTCACTGACATGTCCGTCTTCGAACTCTCCAGCTTACCCAAGCTCAGAAGAATTGGTCTTGTGCGCGTCAGCAATCTGACAGACGAAGCAATATACGCTCTCGCTGAGCGACACAGCACTCTAGAACGTATTCATCTTTCCTACTGTGATCAAATATCGGTCATGGCTGTCCACTTCCTATTGCAAAAGCTCCACAAGCTCACTCATCTGAGCTTGACGGGTATCCCTTCTTTCAGAAAACCCGAATTACAGCAGTTCTGTCGTCAACCTCCACAGGTCAGCGGTGCAAATGCTCATGTCTGATCAACTATTGACAGTCCTTTAGGAGTTCAATATGAGCCAAAGGATGGCCTTTTGTGTCTACTCGGGCAGCGGCGTTGCTAAACTGAGAAGCTTCTTGACAGACTTATTTAATACGATCACGGAAGATATGAACGCTGATGATGATGAAACGGAGTACGACGACGACTTTGACGAAGAATTCGTTGAAGGTGCTATGGATGCTGATATGGAGCGTGGAATGGATGGTGATGTTGACGAAGACTTCATGCACGATGGAAGATATAACTTCCACCACACGCCTCAGCCAGCTTCCTCCACGCTCCGCATGCATCATCACCCAGAAATCATCACTCCTATCTCGCAGCACCCCGAGCTTACGATGCAGCGCGATATGACCTTGCGACCAGGTCATGTCTCCATTGCCTCATCTCCAGCCGTTTTCTCTGTTAACAGTCAACCGCCGCCTGTGTCATACGCTCTTAATCCGCAACCTGTATCGGGGTCGTCCAATCCCGTTATGAGACGTCCTCGCTTTGGTTATCAGCCCGTCATTGAAATTTCCACTTCCCCGCCTCAGAGCGACGTCGCATCCAATCGCAGTACTGGCACACAATCGAACGGAGCGGGGTTTTTTCCGCACATATCAAGAGCCATCATCATCTTCTGGTAGAAGTAATGGCGCTCTAACCCCCGATTACAACTTTGCGGAGATAGGTCATGGCCGGGGTGCAGAGCATGATAATATTGACCACATCGGTCCACCACCTCATCAGTTGGCAAGACACAGCTTTACCTCAACAGCGTCATTCAATGCCGCTGCGGGGCCTTCGGCCCAGGGCATCACCCAAGTGATGCACTCTGCGAATTTTGATTTTCGCCACGGGCAGAACCCCGAACGTCATGCTTTGATGATAGAACAAGCGAAGATGACTAACAACTACTATCTTACCCCCTCCACCGGATCTTCCGACCGCCTCGTGCCATGGCCACCCATGCGCACTGAGCCCTTGTACGACATCCCTTCGCACAACAGCCATGAGTTACAAGAATCCGTTCAGGCTACTCTCGGCCCTCCGACAGACCCCCGTGACACTGAAGGAAGAGGCAGGAGCGTCCGGAGAAGCCTTCGAAATACCTTCCACGCTGCTGAGCATTTTTTCTTCGGCCGCGGCTCGACTTCGGGTGGGCAGGTCCCTGAGTCAAATATCCCAAACCCCTGGGCCCCAGGAAATGTAAATAGCACCAGCGATGCAGCTGGGAATGGCGGTCAGCCTCGCTAAATGAGCGCTGAATAGCCAACGTCTGCGTCCGCAGTAAGTAGACCCACAAGTTTATATCAAGCATGGTCATTACACGTCCCCAAACGCATTGCGCAACCTTTTTTTGTTGTAACCCAAAACCTGGAATATTTATATCATTACGCCAGTTGTTGTTGTTCTTTTTGACTGTATCGTTTATCACTAGTGCTGTCGTGTAGGATTTATGGTACTTATAGTGATTATGTGGAGGCAATCAGAGCTGTTGCTGGGTAGAGGTACTGATTGGTGCATGCAGGTGGTTAGCTCTCACGATCTCAACTAAGTAACACTCAACTACTGACACTCGCACGAGCAGGGTTGTTGGGACCTGCTCTACCCTGCTACGCTGTCGGGAAACTAAGGCAAGTACATTCTAAGTTCCAACATGAATATCCGTGCAGTTAGGGTACGCTTGCAACTCCCAAGGCGCGTAAGCTGCTTATTTTCACCAGGTCGAAGATCTTGCAGGTATGCAAGACTGCAACCTCCACAATCTTCCCGAGAACTATACAATGAAATACTGTTCGCGTCTTTCGCCTAATTTCTTCAGACCGCTGAGACTGACAGAATTCGTGGCCAGATCTATATCACGCGTTATCTTGGCCTTCACTTTCGTATGTGGCCGAGGACCACAATGGACGGATTGTTGGTTATATTCTGGCAAAAATGTGCGTCAAACGTTTTTGTAGCTGGACTGTATTCTAATTGGATCGCAGGGAGGAAGTTGATGAGCAAGAAGGGCAGCCTGCAACTAATCATGTTCCTCATGGGCATGTCACCTCAATATCTGTCATGAGATCATATCGTCGACTTGGGCTGGCTAAAAAATTGATGCTTCAATCACGTAAATTCACTTTTTGTCCAGGCTAGAATAACCATTGACGTGTTCTTTTATTTCAGAGGAGGCGATGAGCAGCATCTACCGCGCAGCGTTCGTGTCTCTCCACGTCCGCAAGTCGAATCGTGCGGCACTAAGTCTGTATCGCGACACGCTTGGGTTTACCGTCAAAAATATCGAGGAAAAGTATTGTAAGTTCCTAGACCGCTTTGTCATATGGTTATTTGATCCCGCGTTCTTTAGATGCAGATGGAGAAGATGCATATGCGATGCAGCTCACGTTCGAACACTAGTGCGAAGGAGAATGTGGGCAGACTAATAGTTTACAGCTATATATTTGACACTTAACGAATTATTGTCACTCTTGCTGGCTACGGTTTTACATCGCTCTCCACCTGATCGGGCAATGTCTCTTCCATTGCAGCAGCTGCTTCAACATCTTTCCGAGCCTCAGTATCGCCACTCTCAGTAATACCTCTAGCTGCCATGACAGCTTCCCGAATGATCTTGGCCGTATCGAGCCCTAACTGGTAGTAGCCATCGTTAGATCTTGGATTAAACATATTGGTGTGCGCTTGGATTTCATCCGCAGCCTGGTGATTTATTGCGGGAAGGAAATGCGTAGCTATAGGAGATGTTCTCTGAGGAAGGATGACGAACGTCCTCGGCGACGAGAATGAAGGTGGAGCTGGTGGAAGTAAAGTGTAAAATCTGGAATGACCCAAAAGTCAAGGAAGGCACCCAATGATTCTTGCTCTGGTGGACGTACGAGCGGAATGTGACCCCAAGGTGTACCTGAACATCATTCAAATCTCGCATACGTTTTCGCAATGCTTCCTCATCCCAGAGATTGCGAACGTAATTCATGTGATCAGTAGCCCAGCTGTATCCAGAACCAATGTCGTCTCGACGGTAGTATGCTGTTCCAGCGGCTGCGCTAGCCACCAGCGCTCCACCAACAGCATACGCTGCAGGAGCCCACTTTCCCCAGCCACTTTCCCCAGTGGGGGGCGCTGCTATCGCAAGAGGGGGTTGCCCAGAGACGGTCGACGATGCTCCTTTCTTGCCAAACAATGAAAACACATCTGAAACAACAGTGCGGGCTGCACCGGCGTATTCCACAGCCTTAGTTGCACTATTCTTGAATACAGCGGGGTGAAGACCAAGGTACTTCAATAGATTAACGGCAGTAGGAGAATATGAGATAACGGTTAGCTAACTCACGGGAGTGTCGAAGGCTATGCACGCGATGATCTTCGGCCACAGTGGAGCGTTTTTATCAGGTCTGGAATTCACAAACGCAAGTAAAGCGTCAGCAGCAAGCAACCCTCCCATACTGAATGACTTGAATCAATCGGATTACAATCACCATGCTTGGATTTCTGCTCACCTGTGGCCACATAGTACAATTTTGGTTTTCCCAGCTCCACCCCCCTTGGCCATTTGCAACTTCTCTTTGTACGGTCAGAGTAGTCAGCCAGTCGGCGAAGTGTTCTACTGCGGCGTTCTGAAGGGGAGTCTCCATCTGCGTGTAAAGTTGAGGTGATCATCGCGCACCAATTGTCCTTTGGTCTACACGACTCTAAGTTAGCGGCCTAAACGGCAACGTGAAGAGAATGCCCTAACCTCGTATGCGGGAAATAATATACATTCCACCTTGAGGTTCTCTATGATTTCTGTCAGGACATGCTCTATCCTCGAAGGGAAGTTCTTGAATGTCGTATCAGTTCCCTTGAATCTACGCACTGTTAATTGGGGAGCCTTCTAACTTGCATTGTTTACACAAACCCATGAATGAAGACAATGAGAAGGAGATCAGGAGGAAGCTGTTTGATTACTGCCAGACTGTCTGTACTCTTGTCTTCTGATGGTGAATCTCCCGAGCTCATGCTTGCAGATGATTGAGTAGTACAGAAGAAGAAACCAGTGCTTCTACAAGATGAGTACAATAGAGGGTCATGTAGCACTTCTCGGTGCCTATAAAAATCCGGTTTCTATGTTATGGGAAACTACTTAGTCTCTGAGACCCACCCCGCCATCTATTAATAGCACTTACTCTTGCATTCCCTCGCAGGCCTCCAGCAGTGCATCAGGAAATCATCGAGTTCCTTATTTGCTCCTTATTTGCCTTACAGCTGATTCCAAAACTATCACCTTGCTCCGCAAGGTCAGGTTGTCATGTCTAATGGGCCTCGCACGATTTATGGAGGCGCGCGCCCGCCGGTATAGCCAAAAACGGTCCCTCAGTGCACAGAGGGACCAGCTGCAATTATTAACTAGTAGAATGACGCGACAACTGGGAGTACAGCTTCAAAAAGACAAAAACTGAAGAGATGAATGCTACACTAGTAGAATACCAAGCAGGAGGGAGTGGTGGGTGATCAAAAAACTAGCTAGCGAGGCGACGAGAAAGGTTAGAAAGAGCTTTCACTTAGATACATGATTCGAGCTCACCAAGCGAGGCGACGAGAAAGGTTAGAAAGAGGGCAAACTCAATCTAACTCAAAGTCGCCCGCTAAGTAAGCATAGCTCCACCATAGGAGGACGGAGCCTGAAAAAAGGATTGGCCTAATCCTTGAGTACAACGTGAAAGGCGCACTGACCATGGCAAACATGATCAAACGCCGAACACACCCGCTAAGAGTGGAAGATATTTGAGTCAGACTCAAACAAAACACGTCGCTCGCAACAACGCTAGTTATCACACGACCCATTAGCTTAGTATAAATAAAATTAAACCCAATAAAACTTATGTGATTACATAATATTTCCTATTCATTCATCCTGTTCCAGTCATCCCAGGACCCAAACACAACGACGTTTTATTTGTACATGTATACGTCTGGTGGTAAGGTAGAGGACTTGTGGATTCGACCAACATCACGTGCGTGTGACATGGTGTGACGCTGCATGCATAAGCCATGCCAAATGTATGCCGAATGTATGCCGGCAATGGTATGCCAAGCTACAGTAAGTACAGTAGAAGTGTAATGACTTTGGCACGGTGAAGTTAAGGTAGTGTTAAGACCGTACTCAAGTAGTATCGGATCCGAAGGGCTTCGGCCTCAGCTCGTGCACTGTGCCCCTTTCCCGAGTCTTGCCCCTTATTTCAGAGTACTAGAGTATCGCGTATATTGAGACAGATAAGTCTCGTAACGGATCCGTTATGGCTTCCGGATATTGAACGTATATAGTAACGGCTAATCCGGATCGGATCCGAACTAGAAACTAGCAGGCGAGGACTGTCCGAAGACAGAGACGGATATATAGACTATAGGAATCAATCCTAAGTCTCGGAGTAGACAAGAGTATTGTACTCAAGTCCGGATGGATAACGGAGGGACTTGGAGTCCAGACAGAATGAGTGCAATCTAAGATGATATTCGAACTGATCTGCTACAGCACATGTACAAGGGTTTATATACTACGGATAACTAACGGAATGATCAATAAGCAAGGATGCGAGGCTATGTACGAAGTATAAGCAAAGTATGTGTACAGCATATTGGTAAGTCGGACGGATAACGTATCATAACCGGGAATGAAGTCTAAGCTAAAGCGGATCAGTAAGTGTAGCGGATCAGTAAGCATAACGGAAGTAAAGGATAACCGGTATACCGGTGTACAGGAATGCCGAAAGGAGATGAACGATAGTTAGAGTTATATGAACAGGACATGAAACAAGGATTAGATTGGATCTGTGGACCAGACGACGGATATGTCCATCGGATCTGGATTGGATCTGAGATCCAGATCTTCGGATCTGTACCCGGGAATATGGTATATGACAGGTAGATTAAGAGGTTGCATAATAACAAATGAGTTTCAGAAAAGTGGAATACTAATTTGTTGATGGGAAATGATCAAACTCGTCCATAATTGATTGTGGGAGAACACGATGACCATGAAATTTTTTATTGCCCATGCAGCCTGTGCGCCATTGAGGCCATTATGATAAGCATCGATATATCTTGTGGACTGCATGGCAAAGCTGAAGATTGGTTGTCAAAGATCAAAATATTTATCAACCCCTGAATTCCAACTTTTCAAGTGGGATTGAAGTCACTCACCGTCGTATCGACTCCAATGGAACAGCGTCGAGTGATGCAATAACATTGCGCTCGAGAGCATCTTCTGATGAGAATCGCTCCTTCACCCGATACAGCCGTTTTTGTAGCATTGGAAGTTGAGCTGCTCGCATTTTTATCATTTTCTGAGGTGTCTGAACTTATTTTTTGTCGCTTGGATGCCCACCATGCTTTAAGGCCTGCACCACAACACTTTTGTGCGCGCAGCTGGTCAACGTTTCAATGTTCAACCATGAGCTCTGCACCGGGTGACACTCTCGGCATCACGGCACCTCTGCATTCGGAGTCTTGACAGACTTTAAGCCTCCACTAGGAGGGTGAATTTACAGAAACATAGTTAACTAACTCATATTTCCACTTCTGCTCATTCAGAAAATGTCAATGTCTGCATAAATGCATTGTCTACCCTCTGATATTACAGATTTTGTTCTCGTTTCCTGGTTGAACAGTTAACCTCCGTTTTGTAATTTGTCACTCAATGTAACACTTTGTCACGTGACGTTGGTCGAATCCACAAGACCTCTACCTTAAACAAGTTCTGTTTGTCATTTTTTGGCGCTACTGTGGTGCTCTCAATCAATCCCCTTTTTTCACCGTTGTAGCAGCTTCTACCAAGTCTTTGGCCAATACCAACAACTGAGCTGTGCCCACCATGTGACCATCCAACAGATGTTTTGACGCCTTATGAACACACCATGAGCTTGCACAGATGTCTGCTTCTTGACCATACATGCAACTACAGTATCTCTAGCATCCTAATGTCCATTATGCCAGAATTCATGTCCTGGTGTCCTGCATGATTTGGGAATCATGCATGGACATGACTACTAGGTATCCCCCTAAAAGACAAAGTCTGTTAGCTTAGTCCTCAGACTAGTCAACCCATACCTTGGTATCAAACCTTGGTCCAATAGTTTCAGTTTTCCCTCAGTGATTCATGAATCCACCATGTTTTGAAGAAAAGTCATATGTGAGATGGGAATCACATAATGACCTAGTTGATATGAGAAGCAAAATGAAGGTTAAGGTATTGCCTTTCCTTTGGCTTATTCACTTTGGCTAGAGAAACCCATAGAGAAAAGTTCAAAGCCTAACAAAAACCTATCTAAAAAGCCCGCGTATTGTGTACCTACAGGGTATGATGTCATAATGATGTCATAGGACTTCACCTACACTCCTGCAGGTATTTTGTTGAAAGATATGATATCATAGTGATGTCATAATGATGTCATGTTCCATGGAATTTGCTAGAACATTCCAATGACTCATAATGACTCATAGTGACTCATAGTGACTCATAGTGACTCAGAATGATGTCATTATCTGTCATATACCATATTCCCGGGTACAGATCCGAAGATCTGGATCTCAGATCCAATCCAGATCCGATGGACATATCCGTCGTCTGGTCCACAGATCCAATCTAATCCTTGTTTCATGTCCTGTTCATATAACTCTAACTATCGTTCATCTCCTTTCGGCATTCCTGTACACCGGTATACCGGTTATCCTTTACTTCCGTTATGCTTACTGATCCGCTACACTTACTGATCCGCTTTAGCTTAGACTTCATTCCCGGTTATGATACGTTATCCGTCCGACTTACCAATATGCTGTACACATACTTTGCTTATACTTCGTACATAGCCTCGCATCCTTGCTTATTGATCATTCCGTTAGTTATCCGTAGTATATAAACCCTTGTACATGTGCTGTAGCAGATCAGTTCGAATATCATCTTAGATTGCACTCATTCTGTCTGGACTCCAAGTCCCTCCGTTATCCATCCGGACTTGAGTACAATACTCTTGTCTACTCCGAGACTTAGGATTGATTCCTATAGTCTATATATCCGTCTCTGTCTTCGGACAGTCCTCGCCTGCTAGTTTCTAGTTCGGATCCGATCCGGATTAGCCGTTACTATATACGTTCAATATCCGGAAGCCATAACGGATCCGTTACGAGACTTATCTGTCTCAATATACGCGATACTCTAGTACTCTGAAATAAGGGGCAAGACTCGGGAAAGGGGCACAGTGCACGAGCTGAGGCCGAAGCCCTTCGGATCCGATACTACTTGAGTACGGTCTTAACAGTATATTCGAACTCATACCTTTCCGAGTTACTTACACCTATCGTGCCTCCAACCAAGACACAAACAACTCTGCACGCGGTCGGACTTACCTCCCTCCGTCGTGATCCGACACCCATAGTCAACACCTTCACCAGTTTCTCTCAGCGACGCGTTAGTCATGGACCCGCTCAAACCATATCCAAACTCCTAAATCGTCGACACCTGGAAACCCCTACACGCACTCCTGCCGCAGGACCTCCAGACGATGATGATGATCCTTGTCATATACCATATATCCGGTTACAGATCCTTATGATCCGGATCTCAGATCCGATCCAGATCCGATGAACATATCCGTCGTCCGGTCCACAGATCCACTTTGATTCTTATTTCATTTCCTGTTCATATAACTCTAACTATCGTTCATCTCCTTTCGGTATTCCTGTACACCGGTATACCGGTTATCCTTTACTTCCGCTTTGCTTACTGATCCACTACACTTACGAATCCGCTTTTACTTGTACTTCATTCCCGGTTCATGATTCATGATCCATCCGACTTACCAATACGCTCCACTTAGGCTTTGCTTATACTTTCGTTCATAGCCTCGCACCTTTGCTTATTGATCATTCCGTTAGCTATCCGTAGTATATAAACCTTTGTATATGCGCTGTAGTAGATCAGTTTGAATATCATCTTAGATTGCACTCATTCCATCTGGACTCTAAGTCCCCCTGTTATCCGTCCGGACTTGAGTACGCTACTCTTGTCTACTCCGAGACTTAGGATAGATTCCTATAGTCTACATATCCGCCTCTGTCATTCGGACAGTCCTCACCCGTTAGTTTCTAGTCCGGATCCGATCCGGATTAGCCGTTACTCTATACGTTCGATATCCGGAAGTCTTAATGGATCCGTTGCGATACAAGACTTATCCGTTACAATACTTATCCGTCTCACTAGACGCGATACTTTAGCTCTCTGAAATAA
This sequence comes from Suillus subalutaceus, assembly GCF_016647625.1. Taxonomy (NCBI): domain Eukaryota; kingdom Fungi; phylum Basidiomycota; class Agaricomycetes; order Boletales; family Suillaceae; genus Suillus; species Suillus subalutaceus. Next base: position 190,859 of record NW_024540337.1, read on the forward strand.
GGGGCAAGACTCGGGAAAGGGGCACAGCGCACGAGCTGAGGCCGAAGCCCTTTGGATCCGATACTACTTGAGTACGGTCTTAACAATCCTGATGATGGTGATGATGATTTCCCTGGTAATCCACCCAATGACAACGGTGGTGATCCGGATGATGATCCAGACGATGATGACGATGAAAACGACGGCCTAAACCCACAGGACCACATTATGCTTCGACTATCAGAAGCCATCAATAACCTTGCTCGCAATAATTGTCGCGCACCCGCATCCGAAGATTCCAAAGTCAAGGTCCGCGAACCGGATACCTTTGACAGATCTGAACCACAGAAGCTCCGTGTGTTCTTCGTCCAGTGTGAGCTTAACTTCCAGAGCAAGCCTAAGGCTTTCCGTACCGGAAGGGCTAAAGTCAACTTCGCCCAATCCTACCTTAAGGGTATGGCTCTTGAATGGTTTGAACCGGATCTCCTGTCCGATGATTTGGACGATCGTCTGGATTGGATGAGCGATTATTCCGCGTTCATGCTTGAACTCCAAACCAATTTCGGACCTCACGACCCATCTGGTGATGCAGAAATGCAGCTCAAACAGCTCCACATGCGTGACGGACAGCGCATCAACAAGTACGTTGTGGAATTCCAGCGTCTTGCTTCACAGGTCCGTGGCTGGGGTGACGGAGCCTTACGACGCCAGTTCTATAACGGATTTCCGGCCCATATCAAGGATGAAATCAGTCGCATGGGTAAACCCTCTACTCTTTCCAAATACAAAACCCTCGCTCAGACTATCGACGCCTGATACTGGGAACGGAAGGGAGAGATCTCCCGAGAGACTAAACCTGCTTCATCCACTACCCCTAAGCAATCCGCTTCTGACCAGACCAACGCCAATGCGTCCAGATCCAGAAATAACAAATCCGGAAACTCCAACTCCAATAACCAGATATCTGCAAAGCCATCCGCGTCCTCGAGCTCGTCCACTCCTAGGGTTCCGGACCTTAATTCCAAGCTGGGTAAGGATGGAAAGTTAACGTCTGAAGAGCGGCAGAGAAGATTGGACAAGAAGCTCTGCTTGTTCTGTGGCGGACCCAGCCATACGGCTCGGGAATGCAATAAGTCTACTTCGCGCGCTGCCAAAGGTCGCGCTGCAGTAGTCGCTCCGGAAGTCAAACCGGAGGTCTCTACTGAGACAAAAAAATAGTCTGCGACCCTCCTAGCTCCGTGCAGGAAGAGGGTCGCATTGACTCTGCCTGCACAAAGGAGTTAAGACTCAACGCTGTCGCGCTCTCGGATCCGACTTCCCTCTGTCCATATGTTTCACTTCCGTTACTCCCATCCGTATCCGATTTTCCAGCTCTTGTAGATTGTGGTTCTTCTCATTGTTTCATAGACACTGCGTTCGTCCGAAAACATAAATTCCCTACATATCTGATACCTCCGATTCCGCTCCATTTGTTTGATGGTACTTGTAATAATATTATTTCCGAAGCTATAGATTTGTCTGTCCGTTTTCCGTCCGGTGTAGTCACCTCCGATACGTTCTACATTACCCCTTTGGATTCATCTTGTTTTATCGTTCTTGGATATAGCTGGCTCACCCGACACAATCCGTTGATTGACTGGGTTTTGGGCAGCATCAAATTCTGGACGACATCTCATGGAATGCCATCGACCCCTCCGACGTCACTTCCGTCCTCGGATATCCCTCCTTTGATGGAAACCATACCTCCTCCGACTACATCTGTACCCTCCACTGATAACACCGTTCCTAACATATCCCTAATCAATGCAGTTGCCTTTTGCTGGGCCTGCAAGTTAGAAGGATCGGTCCAGTTCAGTATATACCTTCGTCCATCCGGTGTCGATCTCCGGTCCGTGTCTCTCTCGTCCGATCCTCCGGATCTATCCAAAATCCCTTCGGACTATCACGAGTTTGCGGATGTCTTCGACAAGGGAAAGGCTGGCCAACTTCCTCCACATCGTCCTTATGATCTGAACATAGATCTGGAAGAAGGAACTAGTCCTCCCCTCGGAACTACCTATTCTCTATCCCCAATTGAGCTTGCAGCCCTCCGGAAGTTTCTTGATGAAAATATTGCCTCTGGACTCCTCCGCTCCTCATCCTCTCCTCACGGAGCTCCGGTCCTATTTGTCAAGAAAAAGGACGGCTCTCTCCGCCTTTGTGTGGATTTCCGTGGACTCAACCAGATCACTAAGAAAGACTGATATCCGTTACCCCTCATTGCCGACCTATTAGACTCTCCGAGCCGCGCTAAAGTCTATACCAAAATCGACCTCTGATCCGCTTATCATCTCATCCGGATAGCGGAAGAGGATGAATGGAAGACTGCCTTCCAAACACGCTATGGCTCTTATGAATGGTTGGTAATGCCGGAAGGTCTCACTAACGCTCCAGCAGCATTCCAACGCTTTGTCAATAGCGTGTTTGCTGATATGCTGGATGTATGCGTTATTGTATATCTGGACGACATCCTTATCTATTCCCATGATCTTGCGTCCCACAAACAACACGTCCGAGAAGTACTCCGTCGACTCCGTAAACATCGTCTCTATGCCAAATCCGAAAAATGCGAATTCCATTCCACTTCTGTTGAATACCTCGGATACCTCCTATCTCCGGACGGCTTGACTATGTCGTCCAAGAAGATCCAAGCTATTACTGACTGGCCGGAACCTCAGAAAGTCAAGGATATCCAGTCCTTCCTTGGATTCGCAAATTTCTATAGACGGTTTATATTCAACTACTCGGATATCGTGGTTCCGTTAACACGGCTTACACGCAAGGATGCTCCGTGGAACTTTTCCGAAGATTGTCGAAAATCCTTCAAAGAACTTAAGAAAGCTTTCACTACCGCTCCAGTGCTTACTCATTGGATGCCAGATGTTCCTATAGTAGTGGAAACCGATGCCTCTGACTATGCTATAGCCGGAATACTTTCCATTGTATGTCCGGACTCAGAGCTTCGTCCGGTAGCGTTTTACTCTCGTACGCTAACCGCTCCGGAACTCAACTACGACACCCACAACAAGGAACTCCTAGCTATATACGAAGCTTTCCGGACCTGGCGACATTATCTAGAAGGCTCGGCCGAGCCTGTAGATGTTGTTACGGACCACAAAAACCTTGAGTACTTGGCCACTACCAAACTCCTCTCTCGCCGTCAGGCTCGCTGGTCGGAATTCCTCCATCAGTTCAATCTCATCATCCGTTTCCGTCCCGGAAAACTCGGAGTTAAACCGGATTCCCTTACTAGATGCTGGGACGTCTATCCCAAAGAGGGGGATAAGGACTACGCTCGAGTTAACCCTCATAACTTCCATCCAGTATTCACGTCCAAACAGTTAGCTTCGTCCCTACGAGCCTCAACCTTAGCAACTCCAGTTCTCAGAGCAGCTGTTCTAATGGATATTGATGACCTTCGGAAAGACATCCTGACCGCACTCCCTAATGACCCTATTGCAACCAACCATCTTCTGGTACCTTTGGATCCGAGATGGACAGTGGACGATAGTGGTTTCCTCCGTTGCGACAACTGTATATATGTTCCAGAATCTGATAACCTCCGACTTCGCGTCCTCTGTAATACTCATGATCACCCCTTATCCGGACACTTTGGTCAAAACCGAACCTTAGACCTCATCTGACGCGAGTATACATGGCCAGGTATACGCACCTATGTTAAGGACTACGTCCGATCCTGCACTACCTGCGCCCGAGCCAAGGTTCCGAGACATAAGCCCTATGGATTGCTCAAACAACTCCCCATACCGGAAAAGCCATGAAATTCCATCTCTATGGATTTCATAGAGCAACTTCCGGACTCATCCGGCTTTACAGCCATCCTCGTTATCATAGATCGGCTATCCAAGCAAGCAATATTTGTTCCGACTTACAATACCATTACCTCTCCTGACCTCGCTCACCTGTTCCTACTTCACGTGTTTTCCAAGCACGGAGTTCCGTCCCATGTTACCTCGGACCATGGTACAGAATTCGTATCCCACTTCTTCCGGTCCTTAGGAAAAGCATTGGATATGGTCCTCCACTTCACATCCGGATATCATCCGGAAGGGGACAGACAAACCGAGCATGCCAACCAAACCCTAGAACAATACCTTCGGATATATTGCAATTATCAGCAGGACAACTGGTCGGAACTACTTCCCTTAGCAGAGTTTGCCTACAATAACGCTTCAAGTGCTACTACTGGAGTATCGCCCTTCTTTGCTAATAAGGGTTATCATCCGAACATATCCATCCATCCGGAACGCGATCTATCCTCCATCCGTGCTCACGACTATGCTATAGACCTCGACAACCTTCATCAATTCCTCCGAGAAGAAATGGCTCATGCCCAAGAAAGATATCAAGGACCTGCGGACGCTAGACGGAAACCTGCTCCGGATATCAATATCGGAGATCAAGTCTTTGTCAAGGCTAAGTGCTTCCGGTCCACTCGCCCATCTAAGAAACTCTCGGAAAAGAACCTAGGTCCATTTGAAGTCATATCTCGTCCGGGTACACATTCCTTTACCATCCGACTCCCCGAATCCATGAAATCCGTCCATCCCGTTTTCCACGTCTTGCAGTTAGAACCATCTGTTCCGAACACAATTCCTAATCATATCCAGCCCCCTCCACCTCCGGTCGAAGTCGACGCATCAGGAAAAACTGTTGTTCTATATAGGTGCTACGGTCTGTGATAGCTAGTATAGTGTTGTATAGACTATAGGCAGCTGTGGGGCTCTATACAGCACTATAGAAAACTTCATGTGATATAATTAAAAGAATTTTACCATAAAGTTTGATATGCGTATTTGGAAGTAAAACAATTAAGAAAAAAGGTATCACATCTATCTAAAACACTATCTGAGGTCCATTCAATTGGTAAAGCTGTACGTCCAAAGTTTGGTATGAGTTGGCATGTCTGTCTAATAGAAGATAGAGATATAACTTGGCCTGGGGTAAAGCCATCTGCGTTAGATAGACATTTTTTGACAAGATACATTTCATGATAATCTTCAGCAGCAGGCTTTAAAGGTGCATACCACTCAACATAAGCCAGTGGATCCTTAGTCCAAGCAGGAGTAACGGAGCCATATACTTGTGAAGGTAATTTGAAAATGACCTTCAAGCGACCAATTCTTGTACCTATAGGTAGGGTTAAATTACTCACTGGCATAGAATATTTAATAACTTGAAACTTACCTTTAAGACCAGTGGTTTCACAATCTGAAGTATCCATCACAACCACAGTGTCAAAGCGTGCAGGTTTACCTCCTAAAGAGGGTTTGGCTTTGACTGTATCTGTCTCCTCCTGATCAAAATCATTGTCGTTTCCTAAGGAGTCAAGACAAAACTTGAACCCATGATAAATGTCTATATGGCTAAAAGGTAGATCCATGTGTCGTAGTCGTCCTCTTGAGTGTGGATCAGAAAGCTGTGAATTGAGATACGAAATAAGATCTTTCTTGAAGCCTTGACAGTTATGATCTTGAATGACATCCAGAATGTGTCGCCTAGCTTGATGAGGTCTCTTGGTTAAAAGGAGTCTTTGATCCCCAAATCTAGAGTGCGCAAACTCCTCCTCCTCATCCTCCATAGACATTTTCAGATAACTCTGAAAGGAGGAAACCTTTTCCCTTCTAGTTAGCCATGCTATCATCTGAGGCTTCTCATTTCTGCCATTTGACGCATACCAAGCTTCCTTGCAGAAGTCTATATGAAACCTCTCAAACATCTCCGTATTATAGTTGTCGGTGGTGCCAAAGTTTTTGATGTTCTCCAAATAATGTTGCAGAGAGTGGAATTTTGGGATGTCTATGTCGTCTCTGACTCCAAGATTGATAATAACCTCCTTGTGTTGGTGGAAGTCCTCTAGAGCCTTTTGCATATATTGGAGAGTGGTGTCGTCATGAGTTGGATATTGAGCCAGATATATGAAATCCAGGAGGGAACGATATGCCTGGATAACTCCTCTTGGAACCTTGCCAATAAGACAACCTAATAGCACTCTAGCCATATGTTTTCTCTCCTTGCCTCCTATTTGACCCATACCAGACCAACCATTATGAAAGTGTCGTACACCATAACAGGGGGGGAGTGCTTTTATACGTCGGTCCAATTCTTCTTCATCCATAAGTTCTTGACACCACTCCACAATATGTTTGAATACTCCTTGATATAATTGATGGAGAACGTCTGATGTTATTGCCAGGTGGATATCACAAAGAGGAAAATCAAGCCAGAATGGCTCAAAGACACCTCCTGCAACATCTTGTGACATGCAGTGCTGACGAAAAGCTGCATTGGAATTTGTGTTGGTATTGGCTTCATTGATGACAGAGGTTGTCCATGACTGCGTGCGTCTAGCAAATTGTTGAACTTCTGCTAACTGGTCCGCTCTAGCTTTGCACTTAGGACAAGTCCCGTACTTGGAACATGTAGCCAAGCATTGCTCTGGATAGTCGGCCACATAGCAAGCTATAATGGGAAAAACTAGACGGACTAGGCCATCCCCTCCTGTAATCTCTACTCCAGTCCTTCCTGCCTGCTTCAATGGCTCCAAAATGATGCGTAGGGATTCATGGAAAAGTCTTTGAGTTCTAGAAGACGCTTCTTTGACAGACAGCTCCTCCTTCAACACTTTATCCACTGATAAGTAGCCTATCAGTATACAGGCATGTTGTCCAGGTTTACGTCGCATGGCTCTGGGTATATTTCCCAAAGTTAAGTACACGGGATATGCAGATTTTGATGCTGAGAATCGTGTGAGCTGAGTTTTGTCTGAGGCAATGATAACAGGTGCTACAGATGCTCCGTCAGGTAGTCTATCCTGCAATGTCATTAATTGAAATGTTATGTTCTCCAAGATAATCTTACACCCACCTGAACAGCATGCCACCATCTTCCACTCCACATTTCATTATAGATCCTGGTTGAATGTGTAGAGTCGGTGAATATAGTTGATGGTTTGTAGACTATATCCCTAGCGTGCGCAGGATTACCCAATAATGCCTGGATAGCATCTAAAGGGTTTCTATAGTGCAGCTCATGCTTATGTTGAGGCTTATCATGGAAGGCAAGATGGGTTGACTGCCATTTAGCACGAGCTGGGATACTGTCTACAGTTTGATGGAGTGATCTAGTATTGTGATACTGAAGCCCTAGACGTTCTCTAACCTAAATGCACATTAGTTGATATGAAAACTTCATAAATGCTCAATACACTTACCCCTGGAATAGCCAATAATCTGTCAAAAGCCTTGTGTCCTATACCCTCTTGCACTGCCCAACAAGCCACCTCCCAGTCCAAACGCGAAGCAAATGGATAGAATAAACGATCTTCTTCCTCCATCTCTATTCCGTTCATCTCCACATCATCTTCATCTTCTGTTAAACCAAACTTCTGACACCATTTGGCATGTAAGTTTTGGTCAATGCGTATCACTTTGCCAGCATGAGGATGCCACTCTGTCACCCTATCATCTTCCTCATCTGGCAGGGAGTGTGCATGCCTGGATGGCCCAGGGACTCCTGGCTGTTCCAGTGGATCATCTATGTCCATAAAGCCCTGGTCAGCATCCATCCATTGGCCTGATATTTACAGTAAGCCCTCCCTCTTCCAATATAAAAATAATGGAGGCGCTACTCACCCTGAGCATTTAGTGGTATTAGTTGAAAAAGCTCATCATCTACTTCATCCACCATTGTGTTTGATAGATCCTCCATTGAATCTTGGTTGGTACTCCCATCTTCTGTATCCAACTCACGACATTTTCCTGCCTTGTACCACTTGCAGCTGGTGGCATTTCGAAGGTGAGCATTAAGGCCTTTAGGAGTACTAAAAGATCGTGTACAACCAGATGCTGGACATCTATAAGGCATTGAGGCCTCAGCCAACATACGCATGTGGGATACCATGTATTTTTGAAATAGAACAGGGGGATTGACGTTGGTGGGACTTCTTCAGTTTTGATAACCTTTAAGCTGTTGTCCAATACAAATGAGTTATATTTAGGTCGTACTTATTTCTGGCCCAAAGCTACGCCAAAGCATCATTGGAAATACAAATGTTCTAAACAAACTGCGTGATGCTTACAGACAACAAGGAAAACGTGATGCAAACAGACAACAGGCAATCAGGTAAAAAAGAGCAGGAAACAATGGGATAAGGCATATATGAATCAAATAAAGATAAAAGAAAGCGTCCAATACTCTCTACACAGTAGCCCCAATGACAATCACTAAGCGCAAAAGGAAGTCAACATGCAAAATCAGCCCGCCACTCGCTGCCACTGACACGGGCGGGTGCAACAAGCCTAACTCGATCGCGAGTCCGCATTCCTGAGCCCTTCAAAACTTTTGATGAGCTTGCTGGACCAAGCGCTCGCTCTTCATCAGGGGGGCAGGGCATGCGCGCAAATAAATTGGATGCAATGTTGGCATTTGCGTGCCCGATCTGGTGATGCATAATATTCATACGCATTGCAGGTAAGCGACATGAACTGGTGGTAACTCCTGGGGCGCCTGTCGCATTACGCCACTCTTCCGTCATGGGCACAGGCTTGCAGAGATCAGGATGATCTGTAGATAGAGAGTCGAGTGCACGCTGGATGATACGGATCATGCCTGCATGTGTGACTGCCTTCTCATAAAAGAGAAGATCCCGCATCTCTCTCAACATCGTTTTGATAGCCTCACAGGACCACTCTCTACCCAGCCGCCCTTCCAGAAGTCGGAAACCATCATGATTGCAGAAGAAGCGCTCCTTCCTTGCCGCCTCACGCCAGATTGCAACTTCCTCTGTCGCATTTTCTAGCCAGATCCCAAGGTAATGATCGGATTCTTCTGGGGCGTCTCTGCCTGGAAGTGGCTTCAAGACGTATGGTTCGTTGAACATGAAGGCAAGGCTGAGAATGACGTAGTAGTAACCTTCCAGGTCGTGTGCCACAACACGTGGAACAGGCGCTGCACCTGGTTTGTGAGCAAACATGGAATCCACAGCCATCCATGCTCGTGTACCCTGTCAATAATGTACCATTAGGAAGAGATAATGATAGTGGTTGATGCACTAACCGTCAGCTCATAAAGACCCCCACCGTTCTCATCACCATTAGCGAAATTCTGCAGGTCCTCTTCCACATTGGAAGCACCCCATGCCGACACCTTGATTTGAACGAACCCTTTGTCCTCTACCTGTACCTTCGCCACTTCAGGAAGTGCGCGTTTCTTTGAAGTGCTGGGTTCTGGATTTGCGATGCTACTGATCCCCCGCTTTCGCTGAACTTGAGCGACAGCCCCTGCGGGAAGCACACTGGAACCAGCATCAACTTGCTGACCTGCAGAACAAGTTTTAGCAGCTTTGCGTTTCCGAGGCTTGCGAGTTGTGGGCAAAGGGTGTGCAGGGGCGACTGGAATGGCCGGAGTGCTCTGTGTAAGCAGAGGTAGGGGAGACGGGATGGGAGAAGTGGGTGAGGTGTGAAGGACAGCAGCGTCTTGAGGAGGTACGGATGACGGGGTGAGAGAACTGGGTGTGGTGTGAGGGAGAGCAGTGTCTTGAGAAATCGGAGGCAAGGAAGGGCGTGTGTTGTCTTCAAAGATCTTGGGTGGGAGCGGTCCTCGCGAGGAAATGTCTTGAGGGGCCCAGGAAGCAAATGCGTGGTCGAATAGCAAGCCACGTCTGATATTGCTATTGTTTATGTGACCCCAGTCAGACTTGTCGGGATGGACAAGTCCCAAGTTCCACAGCGAGGTATCTGCTTGCATGAACGATAGAGGGAATAGCTCATCACTCTCAGAGCCATTGTCTGAGATGCGGTATGGTGAATAGGCTTGACCATGTGCTGTGCGATACATTCAGTAGCAGCTGAGACCAGTTATTGTTGATACTCACCCCGGATACAGTCCATGACACCCGTCAAAGCTTCATAGACGCATGAAAATTCATAGATTGGTGCACATAGAGGGTATAAGAAGTGTCGAGTAAGAATACGCTCCTGGTAAACTTCCCGATCCATGCGTTCAAGTCCCTGATCATGCTCGGCATCATGAGCTTTAAGACTGGATGTCAGGCTGTGACGAGCCAATGCGAGTGTTGGAACATTCCAGGAAAGCCGATTGTGCACGGTGCTCTGCCACGGTAGAGCCTGGGCTTCCTTGTATTTCAAGGCAAGTGCCGGCGGGACAAATGCAGGGGGGACAAGCACAAGTCCCTCAAAGAGAGATCGAGTTACGCCCTGAACACCTTTCAATCGTAGATAGTTCAGGACCATGCCTTCTGTATGAGGCGTTGCGAGATCCAACCAAGTATCTTTGACAACAATCGACTCCATGTCAGCCATGCCCTTCAACCATTTCTGCAAGGCCTCGCCGTTCGGCCCGTTTCTCAATGCTTGATTGATCTGATCTTTGGGTAATGTGACCCGACGGACAACAGTGCCACGGCCATTGAGGTTGTTGCTGATGAATAATACCATATCGATCGGTACCTTCCCAAAGTGTTTGGTTTGGATGAAACGAATGTCGCTGTTAGGGTCGTGGACGATTGTGGGGTCGAATCCCAGTAGACCTGTACCAACAGTTGTCATGTTTGGAAAACACATAGATTTATGATTGTACACACCGCGATGGGCCAAAGATAAGTACAATACCAGCCTGAAGTATTCCTCACTATCTTCATGTATCCCTAATACGTCAAGACAAACAGATCCACCACGATCAAAAAATACGAAGGTAAACTGGGCACCAAGGAATTGCAAGACCGGGGCAAAAGTACGGGAATCCTGACTGGCGTACATTGTATTTGCCCGTTTCGCCACCTCATCATACCATAGCGGATTTTTGATGTCAACGCCACTCTTCTTCATCTCGCCAATGGTAGTGAGGTTACGCCAATCTTCAGGTAAGTCCGAATCAACGAGGATGATGTCGGGTTTGCGATCTTCAGCCGAGCCTGGAAGGACCTTCTGACAATACTCGGCGGACCACTTTCGATGGATATGAGACGGTCCGAGTAAGGTTAGCACCTCTTCTACCAATCGATTCAAAAAAATTGGCCATAAGATCTTCGGTACTTGGCCCTTTACTGCGTGTGGCGTGGTGGGGTTGTGTAAGATCTGGCAGGCTATCGCTGGCGTCCAATGATCTATGTATCCGCGTAAGCTGACATGATGTATAATGGAATAGGGAACTCACTGTTCTGGTCGAGGAACCCTTTCACACGAAATATCTTCAGAATCTCCTTCACACAGCGGGGTCGGGTAGGGTCCTCCGGCCAAACAAGATTCTGAAAGAGTACTTCGTCGCGTCCCAGCTCCTGGATAATCCTGCGAGTGACGTCCTTCGCATCGCTTGCGGCATCTCAAAGGAGCCCTTGTAAGCTTCCTCACTGTCCTTATCTGACCCTTGGCTGAAGGTCGGCCTTGAGTTTGCGGGCCTGCGCTACCACTTGGTTTTGGTACTCGTCGTTGTCGGTCTTGGCTATGATGCCTCGCGATTGGACCTTATCCATCAAAAATTAGCCACAATCAATGGTATGACTCTCCTTGCTCACCGATTTATATGACCTTTGTTTCAGGTGGAAAAGGGCACAAATGAAGACATTGTATGTCGCAGAAAGTGTTTGAATGGCAGGATGAGGACACAAGCAGAGTTGGTTGTCAAGATGTAGAATGCACAGTGGCGGGGCGCAGGGACAGGGATTTACCGAAAGGTTTATCGATGGGATGACAAACAAACATGAGTACTATTGCAAGGGATACCCGCGATAGAAGCAGATACTTACGATTATTATTTTTTCAGAACTTGAATTCAAACACCAGTGGCATTGGTGAGTAAGGAGCATTGCGACCGTCGCTCGATATCGAAGTCTTGTCATGACGCGACACATGGGTGAAGCCCATAAGGCGGAAGAACATGATTGGTGGAAAGCGCATGCCGGGCCCCTCCAATCACGGTCCGAACCCTAAATTATGGTCATTCTTTTCGACAGTTGTTCACATGCACGCACTTCATATGATGTGTTATCAAAAGGTGGAAAAACATGCAATGAATTTTGATTTAAATGACAATGCATTATCTTAGTTTTTTTCAATAATGAAGTATAAAGTCACCTTGAGTCATTGGTAAACCGCCAGACAGGATAGGACAACTTGTGAAGTGATGAGAATGCGATGACAACGGAGGTGATGGCATAAGCTTGATGATTTGTAATATCTGTGCAAAGTAAAGTTTTGGCGCTTAGCGCTTACGCACAATTCAATTCAATGGAATTGTCTGGATCCAGCACAGGGCCCGTGCCCAGTTCGCACCCTTACTTATTCTGCTAACACCTCTTATGTTTATTGGAAGACAGCGCCGATGATCTTATGCAGATGTTGGAAAACAACATGCCTCTGACCCCCGCATTGCATGCCCTCCATGAATACAGGTTTTCTCCTGGGTTATGGTCAAGGGGCCTTAGCAGATAACGGTGTCGTATATCAGATCAATTTGACACCCTTTAATTTGACACCCGCGTCACATTTAGCGATAACGCAAGATTATCCTTTGAATCCTTCCCTTCCAACACCCAGCCCTACTGCAATGCTCACCCCGATGCATCCATCCCTTTCAACACCCAGCCCTACTGCAACGCTCACCCCGATGCATCCACCCTTCTCCCAGGGAATTGATCCGCGCTGCTTCCTTCCCACTCCAGCGTCCACCCCCACTTCTCTGCACTCTCATTCTGTCGCATCTGAAACGTCAGTTGCAGCAGACAGCGGAATGACCCGAGAGAAACTCCCTGTAACATCTACAAGCTCGTCGGAGGCCACGCTGGTAACGCTGAGGTCGATAATGAATTCATACTATCCCCCCAAAAAACTTCGTCTCACCACCGACATCCATCAAAGTACTCTTGCTGCAGGAGGGGAGCCCCCCTGGGCCTGGGTTTTGACCCCATCTACCACGTGTTGCTAATGCTAATCCGACGATTGTAACCGCGGTGCACGTCGGTTACGATATCGTAGAGCTCGAGCTCTAGCTATGAAGGATGTTTTTGCGCCCCGGAGAGGAAGAAGAGGAATGGGAGGCAGATGGAGAGGAAAGTGGGGGCGGATCAGTAGATGGGGGCGGAGGAAGTGGGGGAAGTGCATGAGCATGATGCTGGTGACTCAGAGCAAGCCGTCAGTGGTCCTCAAACTCACAGACGAGGTGCATGCGTCGACGTCCCTTAGACGATCCTAGGATTTCTTGCAGCGATCAGGCTACCGCAATCATGCTGAGCTCGCAGCCGCACATTGTCCTCTCTTCTATTCACGATCCACTTCGATGGCTGCAAGATATTGGGAATTTTGTGCAAGTCCCATCTGTGGACGATGAATCTTTGTTATCACTGGTGGTGAGGTGTAGAGGAATGATGGGCAAGGACATTCGTATCAATTTCATGATCATGATTAATTTCATGACGCTTGTTTGTTAAGTGTCAGAGGTGGCGCCATCTAGAATCTTCACTTAGCTCGATTAAATGACACATTTTGAAAGCATCCGCCTCAAGACAGGCTTACAAACTGAAAGGGATTTATGAGAATGAAGTCAAAGACGCCCTTCAAAGACAAAGGTCACTTATCGCACTTTTTGGAGTGGCATGCTACTGGTAGCAAGTTCATTGCCATCGCATGTGGTGGCTCCATATATGCTTTAGTACTCATCGCAGGCCTTGGTCTTAGAGGTGTCCATCGCATCCATGGTTGGAACCACGCACTTACATCTAGCAGACATGCTACGATCACCTCCAAGGGGTAAGCGGACCTTTTGTCTTGGGCGATCAGACTACTAACCATGTATGGTAATAGATTCTCCTCAAAGAAAGCTGATTCTTGAACGCATGGTACCCACCATCGCACGCATGCAACTCTCCCATCCCTTCAGTATGACCTCAATGTTCTCCTCTCGCGCTTTGATCGAGAGATTCTCCATCTCAAGGATAATCGACTGCACGGACTTCTCAGCATCTGATCGGTTTTTTGATGCCATTATCCAAAAGTGCGTATGGCATATTCATATGCGATCTAATTGACTAACACAGTCAAATTTAGCGCATTCACACCACTCCGTAGAAGTGGACATGTTTGGCGCGCGTGCATTGCGCCTGTGCCAACTGATCTTCAAAGGCTGCCTTTACACACTGTCAATCACAGTGAGCTCTATGGTGTAGGTCGTCCTTATAGTCCCACCATTATCCGACATCGAGGAGGACGAGATCGCGCATGTTGTCATTGACACAGCGTTTGATCCATCATCAGCTAAGAACAAGTGCTTCAAGCCTCCTCGTGACAAGGTCCTGAACACTAGCTGGAGTGCGGCGGAGAGGTTACGAGCAGAGGCGGGTGAAAGGGTGAAAAGCCTGGAAGACTTACGCAACAAGGTGGGTGTGCAAGTTCCGATGCCAATCGTACTTATCTTGTCAACAGCTCAAAACTTTCTATCGCAATGGCGTCAAGAAATTACCTGGTGCATACTTACTAATCTCAATGCAGATCATGCCAAAGTACGTATCTGGCTCTCCCACACTGCTCTTGCACCTGAAACTCTGGTCAGTCACCACCTAGATCTTCGAAACAAGGATGGGTCGTTGATGGCGTTTGTATCTACTGCACTTCCCACCCACATACGCGCTTCTCTGGAAGTCAATTTACTGGCTGCACTCGGAAATGCAGACTTGCTTGGAGATATGGATACGCGCTTGCCTGGAGGTAGACCTTTCCAGGCTATGCACCTCTCTTGGTACAATCGCCATTGTACATCGGTAAGCTAGCGCACATGGACTATCAGTATTTTGTTGTTAATATAATACTAGGGCCTTAACGCTCCAACAGACGTTCAACCTTGGCTGCTAGAGAAGGAAGGAATGCGCACAAACCATGGTCAAGTTATTCCCTACAATCCCAGGACTTACAACAGCACAGACTCGTATACGGAACAATCTCAAAGGTGTACGGGGAGTTATTTGAGTGGGTAAGACCAGTTGGTAAGTTCGGTGAAATCTGCGTAGCATCCAAGCGCTAAATTGTTTCAATGGTAGATGGAGAATTACCTACAAGAAGAGTTCGAAATGCTGATGGAGGTCGCCTCAGTTTTGCCTGGCAACGCTCTTCCCCCCGTTGTTCCTTTCATTTCTCTAGTGATCAACATCAATGTTCGCACCAAAGCTCATAGAGACAGCGGTGATCGTCATCTATGTTTGGTGATACCTATTGGACACTTTGAGGGGGGGGCCTTGTGCTTGTTGGAGAATGGGCTAGTTCTGGAGTTGCGCAATGGTGACATAGCTATCTTCAGATCTAGTGAGGTAACCCATTTCAACCTAGACTACAGGGGGGGAGGGCGTCCTTGGTTTTCCAGACTGACAAGGAGTTTGCATCATGGATTAGGAATCAAAATGGATGGGTAGACAACAATACTATGCATTCTTTTGTATAACTTACACTAGAATTGCAATGCACCAGATTCTGTAGACCTTTTGTTACGTTACATGCATGGTCTCATATAAGCAGGTTACATTTTTACACGAACCACTTTTCTCACTACTACCCTATCATCACTATGCGAGTGAAAGGCAAAGGCAAAAGACCGCCTTCCCCTACTTCCTCAGCTCCTCCTGCTAGTAATAAAGGCAAGACAAAAGCAAGCAAAGTTATAACTGATGACCAGTATGACGAATTCCTGAAGTTTCAAGCTCAAAAAAGAAGGAAGCTGAACTCAATCATCGCAAAGGTTAGTGATGCTTTTCACTAATGTAATGATATTCAAATGCTAACTAATAGAGCATTGAATTAGGTTTGAGGAAGAATGTTGACGCCATGCTAGATGAAGAAGAGAGTAATACTGAGCATGAGATTACGGAGCATAACAAGAGGAAAAAAGGTGCGTAATCAACAAGATTTTGTGTGTATGATAACATCACCCATGATATAGTGAGCAAGAAGGCAAAACCTATGGACACAGATGAAGAAGTAGAAGACGATGCCAATCCTGATGATATTTTGCCTCACTTGGACCCTAAGAAAAAGAATACGCCCATAGCCAGTGAAGGTAAGTTATCATTGACATATCAGCTAGTATATTTGAACAATCATGTGTTTTAGATTCAGATCATTCGCGTCACCCAGAGGCAGATTCAGCAATAGACAGACGTAGCTGGAGAGCAGTCTGTGGTTAAGAAGAGAGGCAATGGTGTACGTCTGCTATACTTAATTGACTTCATAGCTAACTAATATTACATCTAGCTAATAGAAGTCAAGGATGAGTCGCAAGATGAAATGGCTGTCAGGCGTCGCAGAAGGGGGGCCAATAAAGGTGAAGTCAGACCACCTACTACCCTTGCATCTTTAAAAAAAGATGGATGCGGACCTTTGGTGGATCTTGCTCATCAACTGCTGAGAGTAAAAATTGCCCTGGAGAACGCCTTTCCTGGTCCTTCTGTAGATGTCCAGGACGCCTTTGCCTGGAACTGTATCAAGGAGGCTGGTAAAGAATCAGGCTCCCCAATGAAGGTTATGTTTGATCGCATTAGTGAAGATGATACACTCAAAGGCAGGGCATTGGCATATGTAAGTTCACTAATTTTTTATGAATACTTACTGACGCTGTTCTTAGGTATGGTCAGGTGCATCTCAGTTAAGGGGGGAGTTGGCTAGGAAGGCTAGAGAGAATGTGATTTTCATGTTGCAGCATTTACGTCCCAAGGAAATAGGTGATGTCTTTTCAGGTTATATATTTTTAAATCTAATCTCAACATTGTCTTCCTTCCTCAGCCGACATAGCTAATTGGGTTATATCTACAAGAAAGGAGCCGTTCCTTAGTGGTGAGATGGACATTAAAGTACGCCATCTACTTCTTACCTTTGTATATGTATACTGACTAGACGTGTATTCAGGCCAAGACCTTCAACAAGAACCTTCCTTTCCGCACACACCTCATCAAGCAACTTCTCATGGGCCAATTTTTTCAGGGCGCTGGTGCTGAAGGATTGCTTTACAAGGAAGAATTTCAAAAGCTTCCTGATAATCTTATTGCGCTTTTGGCAGCTTCAGTAAGTTTTATTATTCAATAATATTTCATACTAACCTTAACGCATCTTCAGATAGAGTGTGCATACAAAGGCATGCTCACAGGTACACCAGTTGTAGTAGAGTTCAAGGAACCAGTGTTTCAACCAAGGTGCATATATATTTTACTTTTTTGGATATTTTTTGGTTATATTACTGAACGTCATACATAGACATCAGTACTACTTGTCTAAACTCACTGAGTATAGCCTTAAGACTCCAGGCTATATGAAGAAATTGAGAGATGATCTGTGGACTGATATTGGGTACGTGTTTTGCGGTTTTAAAATCATATGATCTTGTTACTAACACTATGATAGAGAGGCTTGTCGTTTCCAGCTTAGAGAAGAGGGAGGCGACAGTGATGAATCTGATGTTGATTTTGATGCAATGGAGGAGTATGCTAGGCCAATGTCTGGTGTAGCAAATGTTGATGATGCTGTCGTCAACTGATATACTAGATTTTGTAAAATAAATATTTGACAAATGTATCATCTGGATGACGCAATGAATTGATTGAGATATGGAGCTATATAGAAATGTCATAGGTCTGTATAACATCATATATCAAGAGGATACAGAAGATATAAGGGTCAATGTAGCCTGGTATAGATGGTTATAGTCATACAAATGATCCTATTATGATGAATATAATTTTTTAGACAGACTATATGGTGCTATACCCCACTATAACGTGCTCTACAGGCCTATATAATTGGGGACTTAGCTATGGGGCTATAGGTCCCATATGGTCTATGGGGGGCTATAGGGCACTATACTGGGCTATATAGAGTTAGCATATTTTCCTGATGCGGAGAACCAGAATATGAGATATCCGAAATCCTAGACTTGAAGCTAGACCATTGTAGACGTCAATGCCAACTCTTATACCTCATCCCATGGTCCGGATATGAAGGAACGGACGAAGAGACTTCATGGTTACTAGCCACGGAACTCGGAAACGCGTCCAATCTAGTCTCGGCTTTCCACACCGCATATCCAGACAAACCCGGTCCTATTGCTATACAATGAATACAAAACGGATATACAAGTACATTAGTAGCAGAGAAAGCGGATCCAGAAATCCTTAGCCATCCATCTCCATGTCCCCAGCGGATCCGGATTCATCAGCGTCCTTCTCAGTGACCTTGGATTGGGCTGCCTCGGTGATCCGAATTCCATTCCGGATCCCCTCAAGAAGGATGTTCTGGAACTCCCTCTGCTGCTCCAAAATGCCTCCAAGTTAGTATTCATCCTCTCCATAGCAGCCCTACTCCCTTCCGCCGCTCCGATGCTCTGCTGGAGTAATCCGTTGGTCTGGACCAGCTCCGCTACAATGTTGTTAGCAGCAGCAACCCAGGCCTGATCATCATACTCCACTTCCACCTCATCCGCTACTGCCATCTTCATATCCGGATCCGGAGTCGGACTCTGCTGGCGCTTCTTACCCTTGCCTCTCGGAGATGGGTTCTCAGCAGCGCGTTGCCTCTTCTTAGACTTGGAATCCTTGACAAGTCCAGGCCTTCCAGGGCAGGTAACCTTATCCTTCTGGCACAGATTGCAAGCCTTGATCTATCCGAATGTTAAGAGTCACGGATCCGAAAAATCAAGGACGACTCACCAAGGAATTGCTATCGGCATCGGACCATAGACAGATCCGATTCTTCTTAGCGCAACGAGTACAAGACCCATCCTTATCCACTGAAATAGCGCGAGTCTACGAATCCGATAAGGAATGGATCCGATAAGCCACGGATCCGATGGTACAAATCATAACTCACCATTTCCGCTACAATAGCCCTGCGCCTAGTCCTCCTCCACTTCCCTTCGGATCTCGGCCTGTTCAATCTTCCTAATCCCATCCAAGTGTTTCCGTTCTGCCTCCTCCTCTTGTTGCTTCTGCTTTTCAGCCTCTTCCTCCTTCCGAACCTCATCCTCAGCAGCAGCCAGCGCGGCCTGTACATCCGCCAGAGTCTGCCTAGCGGTCTTCTTAGAGCCGGATCCGTTATCAGCCATGTTTGAGTTAAGCTAGTGGTAGGGAAAAAGTGGGGAAAGGAAGGAACACCTGCAATGCTTTGGCATCCATATATCTGTCGAAAATCTGAACTCAGCAACTTCTCCCATCAACTTCTCTTTTGTCTCGCACTCATACCATCCGTTCCAGATCGCTGATTCTCATGCCTCTAGGGATCGGCCCTAAGGGGGGGATACTGTCATATACCATATTCCCGGGTACAGATCCGAAGATCCGGATCTCAGATCCGATCCAGATCCGATGGACATATCCGTCGTCTGGTCCACAGATCCAATCTAATCCTTGTTTCATGTCCTGTTCATATAACTCTAACTATCGTTCATCTCCTTTCGGCATTCCTGTACACCGGTATACCGGTTATCCTTTACTTCCGTTATGCTTACTGATCCGCTACACTTACTGATCCGCTTTAGCTTAGACTTCATTCCCGGTTATGATACGTTATCCGTCCGACTTACCAATATGCTGTACACATACTTTGCTTATACTTCGTACATAGCCTCGCATCCTTGCTTATTGATCATTCCGTTAGTTATCCGTAGTATATAAACCCTTGTACATGCGCTGTAGCAGATCAGTTCGAATATCATCTTAGATTGCACTCATTCTGTCTGGACTCCAAGTCCCTCCGTTATCCATCCGGACTTGAGTACAATACTCTTGTCTACTCCGAGACTTAGGATTGATTCCTATAGTCTATATATCCGTCTCTGTCTCGGACAGTCCTCGCCTGCTAGTTTCTAGTTCGGATCCGATCCGGATTAGCCGTTACTATATACGTTCAATATCCGGAAGCCATAACGGATCCGTTACGAGACTTATCTGTCTCAATATACGCGATACTCTAGTACTCTGAAATAAGGGGCAAGACTCGGGAAAGGGGCACAGTGCACGAGCTGAGGCCGAAGCCCTTCGGATCCGATACTACTTGAGTTCGGTCTTAACATTATGCCACCATGAATATTCTGGAATGTTCTTTTGCACCTGCTAGAACATTCTGCTCCAGTTTTGGAATATTCTTCTCACATTCTGAAGTCATTACATCACCTTTTTACTTACATAATATTCCCACACAAAATGTATATAAGGAGAGCCCATTCTCCCCCCAAAAAAATAGATCTCCCACTTGTTGCATTCAAGAACCTCCCACTTGAGCAAATTGACTCTCACCTAAGAAGCTTCAGTCTGAACAAATTGCTGCTTACAAAGCCCATTTCCTTTGTAAGAACTGTCCAGACAAGTGCAGGGAAAGTGTTTCCCTTGAGATTACGTAAGTTTCTCGCGATAGAAACCCAGTTTTGTGAGACCAGTGTTCTCACCACGTAGTGTTTACTGACCAACACGAGCTTTGGTCACCATTGTTATTTGTGAGACCAGCGTTCTCACCAGGTATTTGTATACTGACCAACACGAGCTTTGGTCATTGTTGTTATTTGTCATTGTTTTCTATTTGTCATTTGTTGTTATTTGTGAGACCAGCGTTCTCACCAGGTATTTGTATATTGACCAACACGAGCTTTGGTCCACGTAGTCACATTTGAGACCAGCTTCTCAACAGTTAACCGTATATTCAGGAAACCAGTTCAAGTGTCTAGATGGTATATCCTAGACAATCCCATAGTTTCAATCAGAGATAATAAAGCTCTGGCTAATTAATCTAACTGATTGGTTTAGCAAGCCTCCCAAAACTCACACGTTATCTACCACGAAAGAAGAAAAGTCGTAGACCATGTTAATGAGGAATGGCAAGAAGTCTTATCCAGTGTAATTGTGGTGTCATTACATTCTTACACGTATTTATATAAGACCCTCGGTTATTAAGACACCAGCACGTGCGATGATATTGTTATCCGACGTGATTCTTTTAAACTCCCCACCGTGCAGCTGTGCTAGAAAAGAGTGCCGAATGGCTGTCCAAGGTGAGCAGGCAATCTCAACGCTCGCGCCACAGCCATCAGCCAGCTCCGTGTCTACAGGAGGCAATGTATTATCCAATGTCGGAGACCCCGGCTTAGACCAATCTTCCATGGTCTGTGTATCGTTTGCAAAGTCAGGCAGTTTGAGATTATAACGATTCATGGATGGATGTCTGCCAAGTAGGCCTTGCTGGCCAGAATTGAGTCAGCTTGCTTTGGTTTGTTGTGCACAGTCTCCATCTCAGTTGCCACCAAAATGGCTGACAGAATCTTAGTGTAACTTGTAGCATTATCATGTATGCCTCCAAGTGTTTGATTGTTTAAAATAAAAAGGAGGTTGAGAAAACTACTACCTGCATCTTCCCAGCTGAAATTTGTCATTGTTTCTGCAGGACAGAGCAAGGTGAAAGTTGGCAACACCAAACCCTAGTGCGGAATCACAAATCAAAACTTGTGTGTCGGAAATGCCCGGACAAGGACCCCGTAAGAACATAATGAGAGATTTGCAGCGCTTGATTATAACATTGAGTCTGCGTTGTCACTGGTCAGTGTTTGTCCATGCTGCTGCACACTGTTTCAGATGATTTAAAAGCTCAAATACCTGTTCTATGTCGACGTGGGCACTCTGTCAAGCATATCTGCCATCTACTTGGAGTAAAAAAGACTATTGTATACAAAGTGTACAGCTCTTTCCTGCAACTTGGAGTATCCACAAGCCAGCAAGAATACGGGCCGCG